>NW_020897786.1:329029-353335 GCF_003984885.1 Neopelma chrysocephalum
CGGGACCCGCCCGCCCGCCCCGCCCGGGGCCGCCCCCGGCCGCCGCCGCCGCCAATCCCGGCCCGGCCCAGCCCGGCCCCCCCGGGGCCGCGGGGAGTTTTTTTTTGTTGTTGGGCTCGAGTTATTTTAATTATTTTTTTTCCCCTCCTTTCCACGAAAAACTGTCTCAACTTTGATGAACTTTCTGGTTTCGACTTTCTTAAAGGGCCCGCCGGGCTCTGCGCTCGCGGCGGGGCCAGGCCGCTCCTCCCGGCCATCCCCGGGTCGGGGGGATGTGGCTGAGCCCCGCGGGGGTCCGAAAGCCCGGAGACGGCATCTTTGTGACACCCCGATGAGAGCTCTGAGCCCCATGAACAGCAGCCCTGAGAGCTCAGGATGGGGGTCCTGTAACCCCAGAAAAGCAGCCCTGAGCCCCCGGGTAGCAGCCCCAAAGACCCCCATAGCAGCCCCCAGTACCCTGGGGACAGCAGCCCAGTTCCTTCTGCCAGGGCAGCCCCACATCCATCCCCACAGACATCGGTGGGTGCCCAGAGCAGAGCCCTGTTCTTAGGCTTGGGAGGAGGAGCAGGATTCAGGCATAGAATCATGGAATCCCAGAATGGTTTGGGTTGGAAGGTACCTTAAAGATCACCTCATTCCAATCCCCAGCCATGGGCAGGGACACCTTCCACTATCGCAGGTTGCTCCAAGCTCCATTCAACTTAGCCTGGAACACTTCCAGGGATGGGCCAGTCACAGCTTTTCTGGGCAACCTACGCCAGGGCCTCACCATCCTCACTATCTATCTCCAACCAGCCTTATCCTAAAGGATGAGTGCTCCCCGTCCTCTGCTGGCCCTGGTTGGAGACACCTGTGCTGTCCCCCCAGCACTGAATGTCACTTCAAAATCCTGGCTCTGTGATCATTTCCTTCCAGCAGGAGCTCAGGGACATCATTTTGCTCATGTGCATGTTGTGAAGAGGTGTGAGCCTCTCTGGGGGCAACCACAGACGATTTCCCCACCACACCTGGGTCCACTGCCCTGTTCAAGCCCCAGCCTCTGACTCCATTCACCACCTGGTTACAAAGAGGCTCCCTATGAAAATGTAACCCTATAAGCTCAGCTGTCCCCATGCACAACCATTGTCCAGCACAGCCCATGGTGCTCTGTGGCCAGTGCCAGAGAGACAATGCAAGGAACACCATCACCAAGGGGGTGCCCACAGTCAAGTGCTTGTTGGGGGCGAGTGGTTCCATTGCAAGAGGTGTGTTGGAGGAGAGGAAACACCCTCCTGGGAGCATTGGCTTTATGTTTCCTTGCTTTCAAGGTTAAGGCTTTCAGCAGTAGCAGCTGTTTGCATGCGGCAGGGCGGGTTTGTGTACGGAGTCCTCACACAGACAGTGGCAAAGCCACCGCTTCTTTTTCCAAGGCTTTGTAACAAGCTGCTAAGCCAGAGATCCCTGCCAGGACCTGCACAAGGGGAGAAAAACCCCACTCTTTAACTAAAAAACTGCACTTTATTAATTTAAAATGTTGTCCTACAGAGTGGTCTTTTGGAAGACTTCAACACATCAGCCCTGTACACAACAGTGAGAACCCCTCAGTTCATCCACAGAGCTCGGCATGGACAGATCTGCAGCAGAGCAAGGGCTTTCCCTGATCTTCAGGGTTGCTGTGCTTCCCCGTAACTTCATCCCCAGCATAAGGCTGCACAGGAGTAACTCCCAGGAAGAGCGTTGCCTGCCGTGCCACAGAGACTCCAAGTGAAACCGCCCTGATGAAGACCAGGAATATTTGCTTCCTGTGCTAATTAAGCAAAACCCAGCATAACCTTGCAGCTCTTTCTCTGTGTTTAGCTTTGGTGTTTTACTTTCTACAGACTTTGAGTCCAGAGCCTGCGGCCAGAGGAGGAAGGCACAAACGGATGGACTTCAGAAGCAGCAGCGGGTTTTCATCAGACTCCCAAGGAAGCCACACTGCACACACATGTAGGGGAGGCGTGCTGCTTCTTCCACAGCAGGAAAACCCCAGCCACAAGCAGAAGAGCTGCTGCGTCCATCACACTGGAGTGATGATGGTGGGTCTGCCACATCACTGCTGCACTGATGGCCACAAGCTGTGGTTTATTCTATAGGCAAGTTCATCCCATTGGGCTATAAGAGCAGCATCCTCCTTGCATGCTCACCCCTCAAAGCTGTGTGTGGTGTCAGCATCCCTACATCCCAGCATCTTGTGGCTCATTGTCCCTTTGATGTCCCAATAAACATCACACCCAGGCAGACTCTCCCCTCCTAAAGTGCTGAGGCACAGTAACATGTGCTTCAGCACATGGAGCCCTTGATGGTCCAACAAGCTGTATGGGGAGATATTCCTGCCCCTGGGAACCCAAAGGGGTGGACATGTGAAGCAGTCACTGCTACCAGCTTGTACAGGTGAGCCAGTCCACCAGAAAATGGTGATGTCTCTGCAGAGATTTTGGCTGACAATTCTCTCCACTTCCACATGGAAATGCTCAGCTTTAAGTGTGCAATCAGAGGCCACACCAGCTGAACCAGTGCAGAACCAAGCGACACTCTGGTTTGACCTTTCTTACCCACATCTCACAGTGATGTATTTTTACACCAACACTTTTTCCCCTGAGGCCCCTTCCACATCTGGCTCTGCAGTCTGGCCAAGATCTGCACCACAGCCTTGTCCTTGCCATATTACATCCATGGAGGTGTGCTGGTTAGAAGAGCAGAGGTAACGCTGTGATGCATCAAGCATCCACCCACCTCTCCCACATCAATTCCACAACAGGGTGGACAAGCTGGCAGTGAACCCTGTGACAATGTCCCACACAAGCAGCTCCAACCGTGCAGTGCTGCCTGCAAACAATGGGAACTACAGTGCCTCACCAAGGAAAAGGAGTGAGGTGCTCACAACCAACAAGCAGGTGTTAGAAAGGGGTAACAAAGTACTTGAGATAGAAACAGATTGGAATCAGCTGAGAAATTGAGGTAGGACTTGAAATGACAACCAGCTGTGGACAATCTTGTGTTTTCACACAGTTTCTCAGCTTTACATTTTCTCACTCTTCAACAAGCAGGTGACCAGCTCACCAGTTAAGGTGATAACGGAGGGTTGTCTCTCTCCAGCTGGGCTCCTGCATCTGCTGCCCACTCTGCTGCCCTGTGCTCCCAGGCCTCATTCATCCACCTGTAAAGAGGCCATGAATTTCATTTCGGGATCATGGTAGTTGTCATAGGGGGTACCTTGGGCCCCTGTTTCTCCTGAGCCCACCGCAGGTGGTGCCACACACTTTGGATGAGGTGCTGGATAGCTTTTACTGTTTCTCACTACTTATCTGGGACAACAGCTGAGCACTGGCACTTGTCCTAGGGCAGAGAGAACACTCCCATGCCACTTCCAGCATTTCTGAGGTATGGGGAAGGGAGAAATTCCTCTGCTTGCCACTGGTGCCAACTTTTCCTCCTCTTGTCCTTGCCCAGGAGGCCCCACATCTCCCTGGCCTGTGCCAACCAGCAGTGCTCTGCTGCTCTCCTCCATCCTCCATGTCCTTATGCCTCTTGCCCTTAGTCTATCTGGCTAATTATACTGGACTGGGATTTGCAACGCTGGCTGGGAAGAGGCCACCAACCATGGGACATGGAGGAACCCTGATTTCCAAGCAAGCAGTGAGACTAGCCGACCCCACTGTCATTGCTGAGACCACTGATGGGCACGTGCAAGCTGGGTGCTGGTGTCACTGAAGACTTCACAGAACCTCAGGTGAGTTTTCAGAGACCTCTCCAGCCACAGGCAGGTGAAGGCTTTAGGGCTGAGGTGCTGGTTTTGGTATGGATTGTCATCCAAACATCTGTAGACTTGTTGTAGTGATGGTGGGAAGGGACCTTGGGAGTCTCCCATCCAACATCCTGCAGGACTGTCACCAGCACCAGGTCAGGTTGGTCCTTCCTTGAAAACGCCTAGGGATGGAGCAACCCCACCTCTCCAAGTGTCCATCCCAAGGCTGCACCATCCAGCAGGGAAGGAGTCTTCCCTAACACCCAACCCAACCTTCCCAAGCCACCTCATGTGGCTGTTGCCTCACGTAACATCATCTGCCGCTACCCATGGGAAGTGTAGCTGCACCATCTTTGTAACTACACCTCTAGGAGATGTAACCTGTGAGAAGACTCCCTTTCAACCTCTTTTTGGCCAGAATAACCCAGCCCAGCTCTTTGCTGACCTCTCACCAGCCACTTCAGTGCTTCCCCACCTCCCAGTCCACATCTCTGCCCAGTGCAGAACCTGCACAGCCATTCCTCCTGGTCCCACAGCCTCCTTTGGTGCATTGGTCCCCAAACAGCAGGGATGGCATTTGGCCGAGGCCAGGCTGAAGAGCAGCTCCCAACCCCTTCCATGAATTTGGTCTTTCTGTTGGTCAAATGCCACGTGGCTACACCAGCAAAGGACAGAGGGTGAAAGTCATGGCAGGAAAATTAGTACCTGGGATGACTGACATTTGGGTACCGAATGACAGGATGCAAATAGCCCCATCCTGGGAGCTGTGCAGAACTTCAGGTGGCCCAGTGGGTGCAGGGCAGAGAAGCAGTGGAATTACAGGGCTCATCCAACATCACATGCCTGGAGTAGCTGCTTTGAGGACGGCAGTGAGTGCTTTCAAACTTTAATTCCTTTCCGTACATCACCGCTCGTCTTCTCCAGCTCTGCCTTCCCCCAGGAGGACGAGCTGAAGTTAACTGAGAGAGACAAGGGCTCGGAGGTGTGCGCAATGTTTGCTCAGACGCATCAGATCACTGCAAAGCTGCTTTTATGGGCATTTCGGAGCGGCTCCTGGCAGCGCCGCCAGAGCCGAGCTCCGCGGACGCTCGCTGAGCCCCATGACGTGAACCCACCGAGTGGGCTCCCGACCAAAAACGGGTGAGGAGAGCTTGTGTTTAGACAATTTGAATAAAAAGATAGCGCCAAACAGAAAAGCCTGTTTGGAGCCAGGAGCGGGAACAATAAACCCAAACGCTTTCTCTGATGGATTGCAGATGCAGCAGTGCCGGCGATCTCCCAGTGGAAAAAGCACGGCTGCATGGAGGGATTTGCCACTTAGTCACCTAGGAAATGAAGACAGGACTTTAGCCTGCCCCAAAACTCGTAGTTTTTTTGCCTAGAAGATAAAATACAGAGAAGAAAAAAGGCAGTGCTCCTCTTCGCTTGTGCAGCACTGAAACAATGCACTGTTACCTCTTTAGTTTCATAATTAATGTGTCACTTGCACTGTCTGAGCATATTAATTATGAGGGAATGAACCAGGGGGAATCCTTTATAGAGAATTTGTTAATTAAAGGCCCCAGAGCCAGCCCAGCCCCATAGGGTGGCCACAAGCCTGGCTCCTGCACTCATCCTGCACTGAGCTGTTGCGCACAGGGCATTCACAGCTGGGCTTCTCCGAGTGCAGGGTGAGGGCTGTCTCAGCTCCAGGTCCAGGAGACATGCCCAGGCCTTGCAGACATGGTGGAGCATCGGGGCTGTCCCTCCATGTCCATCCCCTGCAGTTTCTTCCTCCACCATTCAGTCAGGAGAGCAGCTGAAGCCACCACCACAGTACTCTTCCCATAGTGCAGCTGGACCTCCCCAACAACCTTGTCCACAGAGGAGCTGGGAGCTGCCCAGGTTCCTGTGGTCCCATACCAGCCATAACAGAGGGATTTTTTCAGTTGGATCCATCCCACCTCACCAGAGCTACGGCAGGAGCTGACCACTGGAACAGGCTCTCGGCTCTGCAGAGGAAGGCTCCTTCCAGCCCCACTATTGCTGCCTCCATCAGGAGCAGCTCTGCTCAGGGCCTGGCACTCAGCACTGACAGACTGGCACCAATGGTCTCCAGACCTGTCCCAGCAGCAGGGAGGAGGCACAGCACAATGTGGCAAGTCCTGCTGGGCCACATTGTGCCCCTTCACTCCTCTGGGGTTGTTTGACTGAGGTTTTGATCAGATGATCAGTGAGAACATTGGCTTCAATGCCCACAGGGGTGGCTGGAGCAGCAGGGACAGAATGTGGTTTGACCCAGGGCACTGAGAGACATTCAGTGTCATTGGTGTCCCGAGCCCTTGTGTGTGGTCCTACAACTAGGACCTGGCCAAGGCCCCTCTGGGTGTCAGCAAATCCAGGTTTAGATCCCTCAGCCAGGTGCTACCAAGTGGAAGAGCCATGTCCCAACCTGCTCACCAGAGCCACCTCTGCCCACAATGTGGTCTCTACAGACCTCATCCTCTGCTAAATTATTTTCATACTTAAGTAACAGGCATTATGGATCACATGGAGGGCAGAAATGCTCCCAAACTTTGCCATTAATCATCTGGACAGTCAAGAAGGAGGTGGGGGGCAGCTTCGAGCTGTGCTGTGTGATACGTCCCCTGGTCACTGCCAAAGGCACTACTCAAACTCCCCAGGGAAAGGCGTCCCATTTTCATCAAGGTTATTAATGTCCAGCCCCTCTGCACACTGGAGACCTTGTCAAACAAAACAAAAGGACGTGTTGTGGAGGAATCCTTGGCAACACGACCAACATACACATGACCTCCCGACTTGGAAAACAGATTGTCAAAAACCCAAGTGAGCAATCCTGCCACACGCAGCACAGCTCAGCTCCCCTGCCGCCCTTGCCGCCGGTGACGACCCAGGATGTACCACAGTTCCCAAAGCCTGCTGGAGCAAGCCAGGGAGCAAGAGGGGACATGTGGGACGAGCCCGGATGTAGCACTTTCTCTGTGGAAGCCACATGCTTGGAAAAGCCCTGTATCAGCTCATTTGTCGTGTCCTTCCCCAGGACACCTCCCATGGGTTCCCCTCAGGCAGCACATCTACCCCGGGATATGTGTCCATGGGTGACTTCAAGGGTAGGGAAGAAGTCTCCTGAAGCTTCCTTTCTCCTTCCAGCTGTTCTCCAGGCACTGAGCAATTCAGAGGGCAGCCTGGGACATCTCCATTTTCAGAGCCTGCAGGATACTGCCCAGCACGGGGGAGCCCAGCATGGATGTGGCATGGAGGAGACTTCCTGCTGATTGTAGCCTTCCATCTCCTCTGGCCAAGCAGGATCCATGCCCTCCTCCTGGAGATGACACTTCCCAGCGAAGGCTGCTCCTCAGTCATGTGGATAATGACAGGGATTAGCAAGTCAGGGGAGGATGAGAGCTAAACAAAGGGTCGCCTTGCAAGAGGCTGCTCCATCCATCCTGCTTGTCTTTCAATGAAGAAGGGAAGGCAGAGGGTAGCACCAGGACAGGCCAGGGACGGCAGTGCAGCTCCACCATCACTCCTGCCCTCCTGCATGGGGGGTACAAAAGCCAACACACCACAGCAGCACCCTCCCAGTGCTGTCCCCACACGAGAGATGCTCAGCATAGCCAAGGTTCCTGCACCACCTGCAGGGTCTTTGAGGGCTCCTTTGCTTGGCCAGAGCCCAGGATTCCCCACAGGCACAATTAGTGGCCCCTTCCCATCCCCAGGGCACCCCAGGTCTCAACCCTTGGAGTTTCCAGCCTTGGCAGCAAACCAACACAATACGTCTTCCCAATTCTCAAACCCAGCAAGGCCAGACTTGCTTAAACTGTGCTGTTTTGATGAATTGGTGTATGTTGGACACCCAGAACGAAAGATTCAGCTCATGATGAAAGTTTGGCAAAGCCCTAAAAACCACAGAATACAAAGAGTGTTATCATGGGAAGCACTGGTCCTCGGGACATGTAGGGGCGAGCTATAATTACTTCTGTTCTGCTTCGACCACAGGGCATAAACACTGAGGACCAACAGCACAAGGGCCCATTTTCCAGAGCTGATCCCTTCAGCTGATGGGACAAGCTTTGTTGCAAAATGCCTATGTCCCTGTGAGCGACACACTGGGCTCACACCTGCAGTCCAGGTATTTCCCCAAAACATTTGTGAAACACCCATTGCATCACCGACCATTGCCAGCTCAAACTTCCCTGGAAAAATTCATTTTCACGCAGGGAATACAGCCTGGAAAATTCCAGCCTTGCTGGGGAACGACAAGTGAGGGGCTGTGATGGAAACTATTTTGCAACCTTAATTATTTTACCCCAAAGGCCGGCAGCCCATAATCGCATTAGTCTCCTTGGGAACGCCTGCCCCACCAGAGCCCCTCTTGCCCTCTTATCACTCCCCCCAGGCCCCGAGAAGAACTCCTGGGGAAGCTCAGGGGCCTGGTGAGCCCCCCGCACACGGCCTGCCAGGCAGATCCCAGGAATGCCTGATTTATAGTGTTATGCCTCATTCTGTTTACGCCAGGCGAGTTATTTAAAATGAGGAGAGCGAGAGGAGCCCGGGTTTTGTTTAAAAGTCCGGCGAGGAGATTTGCCTTAAATAGTCAAGAGCTGAGGTTGGAGGGGAGGCCGCCCGGCAGCGCGGACCTCCGGGGTGGGAGCAGAGCTGGCACCCACGGGGGGAGCTGGCTGGCTGCAGGAGAGGTGGCAGGAGCCTCCTGTTTAACCCTGGGGAGTTAAACCATTCTGCGGAATTGCTCACAGCCCTGGCTTTGTGTTGCCTGTGGCACCAGAGACACAGTTCACCTCCACACATGAAACAGTGTCAGATAAGCAGCAGCACTGGTCCTGCAGGCCAGCGTTCACTCTGAACCCTAATGATGGCAATCCAAAAAGCTGCTCCACGGCCAGAACTGGTGCACCCCCCTAAAGGAAGCCGTGCGCAGCCTGGCACAGCCCCAGCTTGGAACCCCCCGAGCGGCCCCCATCAGCCCTCGAGGCCTCCTCCTCCTCCTCCTCAGGGGCAAGGCTCAACGTGAGGCCACGCTGGTGGAAGGGCCTCCCTCAGGGGCTGACACAAGCTTGGTTTGCTCAGTGCTGAGCACAAATCTGATTGCTCTCTATAAATACATCCGGGGTCAACACCAGACACAGGGAAGAGCTATTTAAACTCAAGGGGGACGCTGGCAAAAACAAAAGGCTATATATAAACTTTCCCTGAGCAATGCCAGGATAGAAGGAAGGTTTTAACTCCTGGAGCAGAGAGGTGGAGAAAGAGTCCCCCCAAGGAGTGGGGTGAGGCAGTGGGATGGAGTCAGACATGTTTCTGTGTGTCCCCAGGGTTGGCAATCCCAGTTTCCCTCCATCGCCCGTCCCCAAGAACAGTAAAACCAGCTGAGGGAGCGGCAACTGGCCTTGGTACCGCAGCGAGAGCTCCCAGCCCCGACTCAGGCAGGACAGCAAGGGGAAAGAAGCTCTTCAGATATTTTTCCATTTTCTTGACTTATTTGGTCAAAACTGCTGACAAATTAATCAGAATAATGAGTAACTCGGGTGCCTCGAAGCACTCAGCAGCCAGGGTCGACCGCTGAAAGGCTGAGCTGCTGTGCTAAGCCTGGCACCCTTTGCTATTCCCCACATCACTGCTAATGCCTGTGTCCCCCATAATCCTTGTTCCTCTTGCTCATCCCTGCATCCCACAGTCCTGCACCCACTGTTAGCACATGCATCATCTGCTAATCCCTAATCCTGGCAACCTTGCCCATCCCTGAACCTCACTGACCCCTGCACCCCAAGGAGCCCTGATGTCTGCTCCCAGTGCCTCCGTTGGATTCACCTGCCAGAACTTTGAACAGTGCTCATGGAAACAGCATGGGGAAGAAACATAGTGTTTAGGAGGTGTTATGGAGACATTAAGGAGGAGGAGGAGAAGGGGCAGCATGGTGGGGGAGGCTGCTGTCACAGCCCCAGCAAGCAGGCAGGCTTGTGGGGACACCAACCTGCCTTTTTTGGAGCTTATCTCAGAGAGATCTGAGCCCAGGACGTCACCAGCCCGAGCAGAACCATTTGCAGGGAGGAGGATGAAATATTCAGAGAGGTTTAGAGCAATTCGGTGTCTCCAGCGGAGCACACTGATGAATATTTCAGAGCAACGGGCACCCGAAGGAGGGCTGGGAGCTGGCTGAGTACTCCACCAAACAGTCACCCTGTCCCTGCAGTGGCATGGATGGCAGGGATGCTGCCAGGGACCAACTGGAAGCAGCTTGTTGGGGCAGCGACTGAGGAGGACACCTCTTCTGCAGGTGTCCCATGTCTTCCCACTCTGTTCCCAGGGGTGATGCAGTGAGGGCTCGTTCCCATGCACATATCCACTACGGCCATCTATCAGCTATCCTGTGACACTGCAAAGAAGCTTCCTGGCAAGAGGCAAGGCAGACCCCATCTTCCCAGTTTCTCCCAGCTCACCTCCATCTCGCTCATCCCCTCCAAGCAGTGTGGTCTCTGTGCTCTCACACTGTCACCCACGTGTTGGGCTCACTGTAGGGGGAAGGTGACAATGGTTGGTACAGAGGATATTCACAATGTCATGGAAAACCCCTCTCTCTGCACCAGCTCATGCGATCTGGTCCTTTCCAGGCTGTAAGAGGAGGGATCTGACCACTGGGACAGTGAAGCCTGGACTCAAGCACGAGGCCCATAAACACTTCTCACCATAAATTAAAGCAGAGCTGCCCACATTTGCCATACTCCCAAATCCCCGAAGCCACAGACCTACCGGCACCGGTATTGCAACAACCAGGACAGTGTGGGGAGTCACGTCCTGAGCAAAAAGTTCAGGTCTGAGCTGAGAAAGCCTCTGGGGCAGAGAAAAGACTGCAGGGTTTGGGATGTACCACTCAGGGATGCATGGGCACCCTGCTGTCCCCAATCCAACACGGAGCTGCAAGCCACCACTCAACATGTGCCCTCTTGGCTACCAGCACAGTCAGCACGGGGCAGGACCCCAGCGTGCTGGGAAGGGGCTTTAATTCCTGCTACATCCCCTGGGAATGGCAGCAGTTGGTCTGGGAGCTGGCAGAGCAGGGATGTGGCTGGCTGAGGGAAACTTTGGGGCAGCAGGAGGGAAGGCGGCGCGGCTGTCGGCACTGCTGCCACTGCCGCCACAGGCGGCCCAGCTGGCGCTGGGGCCACATTCCCCAGGGACAGATATAAGCTACCGTAAAAGGGGAGACCTGTCACTGGGGCTGGCCTGGCTTCTCTCAGCACAGCAGGGAGAGCGGAGCACCACTCAGAGAGCAGTGCTGGGAGCTGAGGGCCACCTTATCGGCAGCGTGCCATGGCCCCAGCACCCAGGGATTGCTGAGCGATGCCGGGGAAGGCACCGACCCACCAGGCACCTCCGAGCTGCCTCGGCCCTGTCCCCTCTGTGATGGGAACCTGCAGCTGTATGCCTGTCTGGAGCTGTCACATCCCATCAGGCTCCACTGGCCACAGAGCCCCCAGTCTGCACACTGTCCTCCCACCATGGCAGCCGTTAGGTGGGAAGCCAGGATGGCTTCTGGGCAAGTCCAGGGTTTCCAAGGTACAGCCTGCACCTGGCTCCCTCCATCACCTTCACACAACCAGGGGAGGAGGAGCTCAGGCTAAGGCCAGGCAGGAGAGAGCAGCCCCCTTCAAAACAGCAAGAAACGAGACCCTCAGCACTGCCGGTGCAGAGCAGGGGCCCGGCTCCGGCAGGAGATGCGGGGGGGCTGCTGACTGCAGCAGCTTCTGCTTACGATGGGCAAAACGCTCAAGATCCATGAGCAGGAAGAGGCTCTTTTGGAGTGAACTGCAAAATATTGTCTTTGCACAGCTAAACTCCCCCGCCCGCATCTTCTCCTTGAAGCCTCAGCAGCTCTCAGGGAGAAGGTTCCTTCCTGCTCACCCCTCCACGAAGGGCAGTTTCCCTCCCGCAGTCAATTAGTGAGCCGGGGTCGGGGGTCAAGGGGCTTCCCGAGTTCACAGCGCTGATCCCTGGACCTCTGCCGAGTGGAGCCAGCATCAAGTGGCGCATACAGGGCAGCCCCCATGGTCATCCTGGGACACTCTGGGGACAATCAAGTTGTGTGTGTCCTCTGAGTTCTCCAAATTTCCCTCTTCATCAACAACCACCAGGTCCCCCCTGTGCCTGGCTCTCTGCTCCATTCCTCCCCAGACCTGACAGCCTCCAGCTGCCAGCCCGGCCCCCACGCATCTCTCCACAGAGCCATCGCGGCTTCATCCCACCACTGACAGATTTGCAGGGCTGGAGGAGGAGCCCACGTCTCTCCAGCCCTGTCTCCACACCGCCACACTAACACAGGCAGCCCCACTCCGTGCCAGCCCCATTGCCAGCCCCCCACAGCCACCTCCCTCTCCTCCGTGGGCTGTGCTGCGGCGGGCTGGTGGCCACTATCAAATATTGATGGCACTGCGTGGTAAATAAGCATTATGAATTTATGACTTGCTGAATTAAACAGGCCCCAGCTCGGGCCGGCTGCCGTTCAGCGAGGCGGAAGGAACAGCGGTGTTGCTGGCACATGAGCGGCAAAAGCTCGGCCCTGCAGCCGACCGCGTTCAAACCCAAGCCCAGGCTTCAGGAATACCCAGAGCCCTACAGCCCCAGGGAGCTTGCACCAAGGCTCCTTCTCCTCCTGCAAATCCCTCACTGCCCTCTGAATTTCAGCTCTTCCCAAGGCAGCTGACAGTGCAAACTTCCCCCTCCATGGAGCTGCAGTACCTTGGAGCAGAGAGAAGGGAGTGAATCAAGGCTTGGGTTCACCAGTTTAAACAATAGCGAGTCCAGCGCTACGGTTACGTGACTAACCAGGTTAATTAATAACATGGCGATGGGAAAGAAGCACAAAGTGATTCTGCTCGGCACAAAGGGGCTGGCAGAAACCCACCTGTGAAAACCTCAGGCAGTAGGAAGGAAAGATGCCTGGCTCTCTTGGAAGAGTCTGGTTTGCCACAGCCGATCCAACATGCTGAGTGCAAGGTGAATCACAGAATTCCAGAATGGTTTGGGTTGAAAGGGACTTTAAAGCCCATCTCATTCTAACCCCCTGCCATGGGCAGGGACACCTTCCACTAGACCAGGTTGCTCAGATCCAACCTGGCCTTGAACGCTTCCAGGGACTGGGAAGTGTGAGAGGGAGGCACAGCTTGACATCCAAGCCTGGCTGCCTTTCTGGAAGATGTTTGGGTGTCCTTGTGAATATCTTCAGGAGAAGGGAGATGAAGGGACGGGATGGTGGGAAAAGAGATGGCATAAGCACTGCAGCAGCAAGACATCACCTGACCTGGGCCAGGGAGGTAAATGCCAAAGGAAAATCCAGGTGATGAATGGGATTTCCAGGACTGACATGAGAGGGAGCCCAGGAAAACATAAAAGCAGTGAGAAAGGCTCCCTGCCAGCACCATTTCCCAGGGGAGCACCATGCAGGGCTGCTCCTGTGTGAGGATCACAGAATGCTTTGGGTTGGAAGGGATCGCAAAGATCATCTTGCTCCATCTCCCTGCCATGGGCAGGGACACCTTCCACGAGACCAGGTCATTTCAAGCTCCATCCAGCCTGGCCTTGGATCAAGTCCAGAGACGGAAACATTGCCCATGCAAATACAGCCCTTCACAGCTCCCTCCCACACTGCAGGTTGGACACTCAGCGAGGCCTGGGATGTTGCTGGTACCATGTCCCCTGTGAAGTGGCAGCATGGTGTCACCAAGCCTAGCTGGTCCCCCTGCTCAGCAGATGGGACCCCCACCCTCACCGTTAACAAAGCAGGGTCCTGTTGGTGTGCCAGGCTGGGGCTGGCTCCTGGCTCCTCCAAGGAGAAGCACCGCCAGGCCCTGGCAGGACACCACAAAGCCATCATCTGGGAATTTCAAAGTACCCTGCACTTGGGTGACCTGCTTCCCAAATCAGCCCTGGCTGATTTGTCTTCTCCAAACTCCTTTTCCTTGAGCAATAACTGAGCCACCAAGGAGGATTGGCAAGGGGTTAGGCTGGTTGGGGCTGCACAGGTCAACGCTCCCCACTTCCCACCCCATCTTCCTGTCCCCATGGGGTGTCCAGGGCTTTACCACCTGATGACAGCAGGAGCCACAGCCACCCCTGGCACGCTTGGCTCATTGCACAGCAGGCAGAGCCAGCTGGGCTCTTTCAGCACCACTAAATTTATCCCTGAAGACCCTCTCCTTGGTACAATCAGTTCCCATCGCCGGGTGATGCTTCGCTCCCACCCCCGCAGTTCCCCCACTGACCCCCCTTCCTCCTCCACCAGGACAGGACGTTCCCACGTGGTCACACATGAGCCGGCTGGGCTGGGAGCGGCCGCATTCACACGGGACAGCAGCAGGGCTGGACCCCCTGAGGATGCTCCAGTCTGGCCGCCCCCAGCCCCTCGTTACCAGGGAAGAGCCCGTGGGCTTCAGCCCAGCCCAGGGGGCGACCTTGCTGTGCCCACCACAAGCCAAACCCTTGGACCACCACCAGCTCCTCTCCCCAGTCAGGCCAGGTGTCTCAAGCTGAGAATGGGTCCGGTGGGTCTGAGCCCTGCTCACACCAAGAAGAGGGGAAAACCAAACATGCGATAAGCCCTCTCCACAGGAAGACCAGCAGGGTCCTGGCATCACCCTACACTCCCCCTGCACCAGCACCACAGAGGTTTTGAGGTGCCAAGGAGAGGCAGTGACCATGACAAACGCCATGACATATGTTCATGTGCCAGACCTGGGGATGACTCTGTGAGCTTAAGCCACATCATTCCCTCCCCACTGATGACAGCTGGGAGAGGCCAGACGATGAGCAGATTCCAGCTCCCTTGCTGGATCCACACCCAGAGAAGCCCAGGGAGCCTGAACACTAATTTATTGAGCTTCCGAGGCCACATAAAAAGCTTATTCCTGCATGGCTGCACTATTAAAATCAGAGATATTGCTGACCGTGCGTTTGTCCAGCAAAGAGAGTCCCAGGAGCTCGAAATCCCGGCCAGCACGTTAACAGGATGCAATGCTCGGGGTTCCTCCTACTGGAAAGAGCAGCTGGAGCTCGGGAGAAAAACGCTCGTTGTGAAAGAGTGACCCCAACCGTCGCGATGGAAGGAAACGTCTGCTGGAGAGCTCAGCTGGGAACCTCTGCTGGGAAGCTCTGCTGCCGCTCAGCCCTGCGACGCCAGACGGCGAGAGCCGAAATCTGCGGGGCAAAGTGTGAAACCACTGCGGGGAGACACGAGACAGGAACAAAAGTTACAGGGTATCGCAGGGAACTCAGGTCCGTGTCCTTCTCCAGCAGCAGTTCTTTGGGGGACGAGTGAAGGAGACTGGTGAGAACCTGGTTTGGCATTAAAACATTGGAAAATACATTTGAGTCCCCAAGTTTCAGGTGTTAGGAGGTGGTATTTAAATGCATCGAGCTCTCTGTTTTCACTGCCAGCAGCACTGAGACATGGTGCTGTTCCTGGCATCCTCTTCCCAGGACCAGGAACCCTCCTGGTCCATGGAGGTTACCTGTGCCCCTGCAAGACCACAGGAAGATCACACAGGAGTTGATATAAACCTCATAAAATAGAGAAAAATGCAGTGATTAGTGGGAATGTAGGGGACAGAGGACCAAGTTACTATTTTTTCACCATCATCAATAGAAATTTCTACAGAATAACTCTGTCTGCATCTTGCCTTTGCCTCTCCACTCTGTTGCTACTCCTTTTGGCTTCAAAGCAATCCCAGACTCCTGTCCCAAATAAACCACAATCCCCACATGCATCCAGCCCCACTGCAAGAGACTGAGCTGGAAATGCAAGGAGCAAACAGCTGAAAGATGGTGCCTGAGCTAAATATCCCATAAAACCTCCACAGGGCCGTTGGTGAAAGCAGGCCAAGCAAGGCTGCACTCGGGGACAAGGACAGGGCACTGCTGCGCTCACATTCCCGTGGCTCTTCCGGCAGGATGATGGCCCCAGCAAGTCTTGGGAGAGTTCTGGAGGACAAGGAACTCCAAAACACAGCCCTTTTGGATCAACTGAAAGGAAAACTTGGCAAATAGTTTTAAAAATGCTTCAAAAAAAATGCTGTCAGAGCTAAAAGTGACACTTTAATAATTCCCTAGCTCTCAGAGGTTTCGGTGTTCCAAGGAAGCTCCTTACTCAATAAAAAGGAGGAAAATGCTAAAAGGCACATGAGGCATTTCAGCTGGTCCCTATAACCTGCCCCCCTGCCCGGCTTCCCTCAGCATCTGGAGATGGGGGGTACAGTGGGGCAGTGATGGCTGGGGAGGGAACGGGGTGAAGGGAGTGCTGGGCACCTGCACTTTCGTGAGGGGCACTTGGGGGGTGATGGCAGGAACATGGTGTTGCTTGGTGAGGGGCCACGTGCCTGAGCTGGTGACACAAGTACCCCGTGTACCCTGTGCACCCCGTGTACCCTGCACCGCATGTACCCTGTGTACCCCATGTCCCCCAGCCCCTCGCGGTGTTCCAGAGGAGCAGAGACAGTGTGCCGGGGCGAGGTGCTTGGCTCTCACGGAGACTCAGCCTCCTGTCCTCGGGCCGGTTCCCATGACCCGCTGCACTTCCTGTGGCTGGATGGCTCCGGGACGTGGTGGCGGAAGCGCTGCGATCCCAGTGGAAGGAGAGGCCAAGAGCCAGCCCAGCCTGGGAACAGCCTCCGTGTGGAGTTCCCCATGGCCGTGACACCCAGGGTGGGATCTGCTCGCGGCCAGGAACTGCTGTGCCTCCTCCAACAGGTCTGTGGATGTCTCAGGAGAGCAGCTTTTGGGACACTCGGTCCTGGGGGATTTCAGCTCCGTGTCCAGCGCAAGTCTGTGCCCCAAGCAGAGCTGTTACACAACAGTTTGTAAAACGACCAGGGTTGGCTCCAGCCAAAAACCACATCCCCTCACTCCTGAAGGGCTGAGGGGGGCACTCTATCAGTGCTGCCGGCCTTGCACTGGTTCCCATCCCTTCTTCCAGAGCTGTGTAGGAGGAGGCAGGAAGCAGGGGGGCTTCCTGGTCAGGGTCAGCCCTTGCACACTGGGCACCAGAGCTCTCAGGTACGTTCCACACCATTCATTACACACACACCGAGGCCGAGCTATTCAAAACCTCAAATCCAAAGGATCCAAGTGCCAGCCTCCCTTTGAGAGGCTTCACAAGTCCCCTCCTCAGGACATCCTGCCAGCTACTATGGTCTTCAGTGAGGTTTCCAACAGGTGTAGCATATCCATGCCCCAAACCCATAGGTGAGATCCAACATCATGTACACCCAGCTTCTGGTGCTGAATTTTGGAATGCCCTCCATGCAGGCGGCTCAGGAAGCTTTTTATCAGTGTTGCAGAGCACTACAGATGGCAGCTCATAGATCCCTGACTCTGCTGTTTGATGGGCATGTTCTCAAGTTTCTTCTTGCAAATCATTTAGACCTTCCCTGAGCTTGGGATCACTTGGAGGCTGTAACTAGAGTCCAAAGAACAGGAGACTCCCCCTGCACATAATGACAACAGTGTTCCAGACCAGCATGTTTGGGTATCCTGAAGGAGAGAGGTCTCTGGAAATCTGTTTACCCATAGGGTCTTGAAGACAAAGGCATTTAGTTTCCCAGGGACTCCTTTTGGTGGGCAAAGCACCAGGACGAATCCAGCTGGAATCACCTGCAACACAAAGGTGTTTCTGTTCCAAAAGGAGGCCCTTTTCCTGTCTCCCCTTTGTTTCTTTCCTCTCTCCATTCTTTGTACAAAGCTGTGTTCGAATAACACTTCCTATATTCTATAGATTTGAGACAGGAAAGGATTGTAAGTTTATATCAAATGAAGGAATTTAGCATATTGTAAATAATGCATCATTTGGAAAACTATCTGTTAGATCACAAAGCACAAATTCAAGGAGACAAGCACCTACACACAGAGACATTAATGATAAAACTACCCAGAGGACAATTTTAACAGTATTTGGATAATATAAAGGAGCAACCTAAGGGTTAGCAGCGCCCTGGCTTGTGGTGAACACGCTGCAGCTGCTGACAAGAGCCAGGAGCCACGTGTGGGCTCCCAGGCCACAGCAGGGCAGGCAGCTCTGCGGAAAAATTTTCTTCCATCAGCCCTTTGCCTCTGTTCACAAATGATCCGGAGGGTGAACATCCAGTCAGCCTCTGCAGGGAGCCCCCAGCAATTTCACTGAGCCTGCAAATTCCTGCAGGGCCGCGAAAACTGGAACTTTATGAATCCGGCTGCACCGGAACAGAAACGCACCCAGCAGACGCCTCACACGCCCAGAGAGCCACAGGAGAGAAGAATCCAAGCACACAGGTTTGGGGTTTTTGCAGCCAGTGCATCCTCAAGCCCCCTTGGCAAAGTCCATGTTGCGTGTGAGACATGGAAGGGGACAGAATCAGGATGAGGTTCTAGAAATATGTGGATCCCAGACCCGGACTGAACGCTCACTGGAGTGATCCAGTGCAGTGAAACAGGCCCAGACACATTATCATGGGAGGGTAGAATTGAGAAAAACAAAATTATTAAAGCAAAAGGAGGGAGGTGTTTTGCCTGGACAGGTCCTCAAGCTTCTCAGCTCTTTGTTTCCAACGGCTGCACCGCCAGCACAGGAGGTGTCAGCAGACAAGAGCTCAGCAGCCGGGGGCGAATCCTTGGCCCGAACCACTGGTGCTGCTGTGCAGCATCCCCGAGACTGGTCAAGAGCCCCTTTGGAGGATGGGACCAACCCCCTGGTGTCAGACCCATAAGACCTACTCCTGGGCTCAGTCTGCTTAAAGCTGTGATGTGAAAAGAGGGGAGAGCCAGACTTACAAGGGGAGAGCCAGGCTTATGGTGCTGCTGGTGTCACCTCACCAGGGCAGAGCTTTGGGACAGCACTTTAAGGACTTCAGATTTTCAGATTTGGGACTTCCAAGATTTCCTATTTTATGGTACAACCCTAGGTTAAGACAAATGACACAAAACAAGCTCCTCCAAGACAGTTCTGAGTTCTTGTTATGTGAAATTTTTAAGAAGCCTTGCTCAGGTACCACAAAATGTTCTGGGCAGATGCAACACTTTAATTTTCCAACGGCCCTTGCAGTGTGCAGTCACTCGTGGTCTTAAAAACGCAGCTCCAAGAGGCCTTTTGGATTTTTGGCTGGAGTAGCAGTAGCTCCCAACATCACCGACACACCACTCAGCCTTTTCCACAAGCCATCTCCATTCATAGGAGCATATCCCAAAGCACCAGACAGCAAACCAGCTTCTGCCAAATCCCGCTGTGCAGAGGCAGCACACAGGCCCCATTCTGGTTAAGTTCAGGCAGCTCCATCAGAAACACCCCCAGCTCCATCCATCCCACCTTCCTACAGCACCTACAAGGAGCCAAGATAAGACCTATTTTTCTCCACAGATTAGCAGTGGAGCTGCTGTTCCCAGCTCACACGTGGGTAACTGCAGAGAAGTGAACAACGCCTGGTATGGAATGAACAGCGAGCAGGGATGTGCCAGGAAAGATGAGCTCATTGTAAAAATAATTGAAAGAGCTTTTAAAAAAATCAATAGAAAGCCCTGGCTGCATTCAGATGTGCAAAATCCAGCAGCAAGGCAACTCCCTACCACCCGAGGCCTTTCCTGTATGCTCCTTTTCACCAATTTGTCCTTGATTTTTCCCCTTCTTGTCTCTGTGCCACCCGCTATTGCTGCACTGAGTACCCTGGAGTGTGTCCTACTCGACGAGCAGCCAAGGAAAAGAGCTCGGGGCACAGAGCAGCAGGGATGACGCAGAGGAGCTACAGGCAGTGGAAGGGAATCACACAAGTATTACTTTTGGCTGAGGAAGAGGTGACCTCTGGAGTGAACCCTGGCTCCTGCAGGTGCTCCTTGCTGCCAGCTCGGCTGACACAGGCCGGAGCTGGGAGCCACATGCCTCAAACTCACACCTACACATTCCCGGGAAGGCTGTAGGCCATGGATTACTTTTTCTATCACACCCCATTCCATCACACCCTGTTCCCTGGTTCTGTTGTGCCAGATCACCATGGGTGGAGGGATTGCCTTTTCCCAGTGTTTGCCGGTAAAACCCTGCTGGCCTCTCCAGAGCAACTCATCCCAACACTGGTGCTTGGAGGGACAGCCAGGGACTCTCCCTGGCATGTTTTCTTCAGTGGCAGATGCCAGCAGAGCCCTCTCTAAAGGTGTTGGCACTGGCACACAGCACCCTCCAGGAGCACGGAGCTCATCGGTGACACAAGTCCATGACAGACCCTCTCATGCTGGGCCACCACATCACATCACCAGCTCATCCCCCTGACACCATCCAGCTCCTCAGCCCATCCAACACCCCCAGGATCGTGCCACAGGGGAACACCTTCCCTTGGTGCCGACATACATCCCACTGGCATAAGGAGGGCGACACCTCCTCATGGCACAGCAGAGGGAATTCATCCCTTGCCATGATTTCTATGTTCTGCCCATTCCCTGGTTCCAGGCCTTGGAACACGCCAGTTATCACAGCATTCTGAAACAAGACGTTCCCTGACCTGCTTTTCCCTCATCACTAATTCACACCGAGCAGGTTTCAGCTCAGCTCATGCATGAACTCCACGCTGGCACCGCTTAATGGCTAAAGAACGAATTCTGACAAAGCTCATTAAAAAAGCAAGCCACTGATGTCAGCAACGTGCCTTCAATCTGACCCCCAGCTCCAGGCAGGTCTGCCAAGGAATCAACTCATCCTGTTGGAAATATAAAGGGAGAGCAGAAAACTATTGGCATGGCCTGGAAGGAACCTCGTTTGTTGTTACAGATGTGAAGCAGATCAAAGACACGGGTGAGTGACACCAACCAATTCAACTGCTCAAACAATTAAAATCCACCTTGGAGATGGGCACTCAAGACACAGTTCCAGCCGCACAGATGGGCCAGCTTTAGGGAATTTATCCACAGCTCACCTCAAAACACAGGGAGCCAAAATCCCAGGAAAACTCCTGGTACTGCTGAGGCTATAACAGACACAGACATGTCAGCACAGGAAGACAGAGCTGGCAGCAGGGCTGGGAGGACTGAGGTATGAAAACAAAATTCCTTGGCAGTGTTCATTTTTGTTTTTCCCTTAGGAAAACACGATCCTCACGTTAAAAAAAAAAAAAAAGAAAAAAAAAGAAAGGAGTAGTCACAGAAGGGGAATGAAAAGGTGCTGACAAAAACATAATTCCATCCCTGGATACATGTCCAGCCCTAGAAAGTTCTGAATGACACATTTCTAATGATGTTTTTAAATAACTACAGGGTATTAATTACATTTAAAGCTACCAACGCTTTTCCCTCTTTGTCTGGAAACCTCTGGAAGCGTTTTCCATTAGGCAACACTTCTAAGCACAGCCAGCTATGCAGTGCTGCTGCAGGTACCGAGGAACTGCATTAGCAATGCATGGTACCCACCACACACACTCCCAACCTCCACTCCCACAAGGAGGGCACAGCCGAGGGACAAATGTGTGGTAATCCTTGGGTAACAAGCACAGGGAAGGGCTGCATCCTGCCGCTTCCCTGGTACAACCCCCCCCCAGCGCTGTAGTTTCCCTTATCTGAGCGACCACATCACGGCGAGGTCAGCGAGAGCTCCTGTGACTGCACGGCCACGGAGCTGTCGAGCGGGTGAACCCGCTCCAGCAGCTTCCTCACTCACAGGGAGATCCAGGACTGCAGCCAAAGAAGAGCACGGAGTGAATGTTGGAGGGATGGCCCATCCCACAGGGACCCCACTTGCCTCCGTGGCCCCGAATACCTGGGCAATGTCTCTGCTGTCAGCCCTGTGCACAACAAGGCTGTGACTGAGTGATCAACTTCCTGTCGCCTTAGCCTTGCCTCTCTCCCACCTAAGAGCTTCCATCCCAACATCAGGCAGTTCTGAGAGGCTGGAGCCACCTGCCCAGCCTCAGCCCACGAGTGTCACCAGCTCCAGGCGCAGAGGAGCTCTGGGTCTCCATTCCCCAGCTGGGTAAAAACCTATCAGTTCTCTCTGTAGTTTGTCCCGATGGACAGTATTTTTAAGAGCTACATAGTCCACAATTAGCCACAATAATTAATGAGCATAACTAAGGAGATGCTCAACTAGTGTTTGCAAGCCTCTAAAACAGAGAGGTTGCAGATGTCCTGTGTTCCGCATCTAGAACTTGGGATAATCAATCCCAAAACCTGGCAAAGCTATTCAGAGGTGTGCGCTCTTCATCAGACTGGCTGTGCCAAAAAGAAACTGTCCAAAAATGTGGCACAACAGCATTTCTCACTGCCAAAGCCCTGGGCAGGGCAGTAAAACCAAAGGAGAATCCCCAGCACAAGTGGGAACGAAGCAGTGCAGGGCCTTGTAGGGCAGGGAAAGGGAGAGTCAGGAGTGCTGTGGGCAGTGCTGCCACTGCCAGTACCAATGGAGAGGACAGGCAGGACCTCAGAATCCAAGTGAGGTGGGGTTTTCTCTGCAAAATACTTGCCTGCCCAGGGGCTGAGGGGCTCAGGAGCAGCGCGGAACTGCCACAGTTCAGCCATGCCCAGAATATCCCACAGCAGCTCCGTGCAGGGAATGGCCTCGCATGGCCAAGAAAGGCAAAAAAACGAACCCACTGGCCTCCGCTAGCAGCAGCACCACATGAACAGTGACACCACAGCCCAGCTGTCAGGCCCAGCCTCGTGTGATGGCTCTGCCACCCCAAAACTGCGGCATAAGGGCACATCTTGATCCTGGAACCCCAGGCAGGGCAGGAACGATGAGTCCATTGTTCCCAGCAGGATTCTCTGTGTTCCCTCCTCTGTGGCTGGGGGACATTGAGGCACAGAGCAAGTGACACGATGGGCTTGGCACCCAGACAGGGGCTACCAGTGACGCCCCTCTGGCTTCCAGCCTCGGGACACCTCTCAGAGCACCCACCACCCACCCCAAAAGGGGTTCATGGGCACACACACCCAAACCAGCAGCACCTCAGCAAAGTGTTTGAGAGCCATGAGCAGCACCAGAGACCTCGTGCTTCGCACACTCTCCTCCTCAGCACAGATGGGGACACAGAGTGACACGCAATAAAAAACACAAGCCCTTCCCGGGGGGATACAAAAATAATACCACGAACATTCCAGCTTCCCGAACAACAATCGCCTGAGAAGCCGGCACTGTGGGAAAGTCTCAGCTTGCTTTTCCTGGGCATTATAAATAGAACCACGGCTGCAAGCAGGGCTGGAAATGCGAAGGAAGGGGGGAAAAGCCATTTAATGGGCTCTGTTTGAACTCAGGCCCTGGCTAGTGTCCAGCTCTCTGCAGAACAGCTGGTCCCTTCCTGCCGAGTGAAGGGCAGCGCTGGGAACCGGGAAGCCCAGGCCCAGGGCTGCCTGTGGGATCCCAGGGTCCGTGAACCCACCAGGGCATTGCACCCCAGGCTGCTGCAGGTGCCACTCAGGAGCTCCGGCATGGGGCAGGGCTGAGGTTGCCCATGTGTGAGACCAGGTGGGTCAGTGTAAGGTTCTCCAGGACTCCAGCCCTCAGGGCTGGCATCCACAGGGTCTCCAGAGCTTCTCTTCCAAAGGGCTCCCCGATCCCTGACCCTATGTGAAGGCTCAGCACCCACCAAGCTCTGCAGGACTGAACCTCACAGGTTCCTCACTCTGCCTGGTTCTCCAGGAGCCTCACCTTTGGCTGTGTGACTGCTGCTGCCTTCCCCTTATGGATACACTGCTCACCAAGAGTCCCTGCAGAGCCCTGCCATGGGCAGCTCCACATCATGTTATCCATGTATTCATTCACTCCAGCTCCTACTCATGCAGATAATGAGCTTTTGGCATCCCAGGTCACATTTAAGCACCAGCCCCATACTTTTAAGCAGGATATAGAATGGGATGGGTTGGGCTGGAAGAGACCTTAAAGCTCATCTCATTCCAACCCCCTGCCGTGAGCAGGGACACCTTCCACTAGACCAGGTTGCTCCAAGCCCCATCCAGCCTGGTCTTGAACATCTCCCGGGATGGGGCAGCCACACTTCTGTGGGCAACCTGAGCCAGGGCTCACCATTCTCACAGAGAAGGATTTCCCTGCCCAATTTCTCACCTCAGCGCCAGTGGCTTGTTCCGTGTGGCACCACCAACACTCGGCTGTTCATTCCTCGGCCCTGCTGCTCCCAAACCTCTTCTCCCATAACCTCGGCTCCAGTTCCCACCCGGGAACCCCACCTTGTCACTTCCCACAGCCCAGGCGGCCGGCCCTGCTCCCTCCCCTGGGTTTGCTGCCAGCCCCGGGGCCTAGGGACTACGTGACACCTGCCCCACGGGGGGGGCTGAGGGAGCCGGGATGCTGAAGGGAGAACCGAGTCCCTGAGGAGAACCGGGATTCTGAGGGGAGAACCTGGAGCCTCGGGCGCGCGCGCCCCTCGCCCCCTCAGGGTACGCGCGAGGCGCGGGCGCGCGCGGGAGGGCGGTGACATCACCGGCGGGTGGGCGTGGCCGGGGCGCGCGCCTTTGTTTGGGGCGGTGGGTTCCCAGGCTGCCCGCGCGCCGCGGGGCGGGGCGAGGGGCGGGGC
>NW_020897786.1:358335-436301 GCF_003984885.1 Neopelma chrysocephalum
CGCGGAGCGGAGCGGGGCAGCAGCCGGGCACCAGCGCGACCAGCCGAGCCGCAGCCGGACCGGAGCCGAGCCCAGGATGATAAACACCCAGGACAGGTGCGCGGCGCATGTCCTATCGTCCCTCAGCGCGGCGGCGGCGGGCGGGCCCGGGGCGCGGGCAGGCGCTGAGGCGGTGGGGAGGCCGCGGGACGGCGAGGAGGCCGCTCCGCCTTTCCGCGATTAAAATCCCCATTGAGGCGTCGCTTCCCCGTGAAGGAGCCCCCCGGGGGTGGGTCTGGGCTCGCCGCGGCCTGAGCACCTCTCGCCGACCGGCCCTGGCGCTCCCTCCCCGCACCCCCCGCACCTCTTCCTGCCTGCGGGAAGGTGGCTTTTTCCAGCCAGGTTGGGGATCAGCAGGCACCAACTTGCAGGATCTGTGTATTTTTCTCAGCTGACCGATTTTATCTCGTGTGTCTGTTCCTTGTTTACAGTCCCCAGAGTGTCATTTCCTGCGCCTCTGTCGCCGATAAGAGCCCAGAGGATGCGCACGGAGCAGCCCCGGTTCTTGGCCGCTGCCTTTGTGGGAGATGCTTGACCTGTGCTGTGGTCATCAGATGGTTGTTTGCAATTTGCTCCTCAAATCCTGGATATGTGTCTTGCAATAATAATATATTGTTATTATTGTGGGCCAAGTGCAGCTGCATCTCCATAGCCTGTTTTGGGAAGGGGCAGAAAGGAAAACAAACAAAAGAACGTAATTTCTCCAGTGTCAGGGGAGCTCTTTGGATCATTCCTTCTGGTCTAAGTGTTCAAAACAATTAAAACTCTAAAACACAGGAAAGTGTGCGGATTTCAGCCCCCGAGGTGCTGGTCCCGGCCTGGCTCCGAGTGAGAGGGTTGCTAAGGAGCGTGACGGAGTTCCCAAGTTGCCGAGGTGTCCTTTGCGCTTCCCAGGGACAGGGCACGGGGTTGGGATCGCTGGGAGCTTGGGGAGTTAAAATTACACCCGCGGGATGAGAGTGTAACGCCGCTTCCAGCTCCCCTTTCGGGCAGGGCTCAGCTGAGCCACTTTTGCTGAGGAGTTTCTCCAGGGAAAGGTCTTAATCTCAACCGAGCTGTGGGAAAGCTTCTTCAAGGAGGAGAGAGGTCAGAAGGGAGCACAAGCCTATTTTTTAAGCTACAAACAGGCCTGAGGGAGCAGGGTTGCAGTGGGCTGTTGGTGCACGGATGCGTGGAGGGATCAGACGTTTTCGGTGTTTGCATGAACTTTTTCCCAGGAGCTGAAGCACACAGCTGGAGGAAGCAAAATCTCTTTTAGTCTGTGCCCCAAATACACCCTGAGGGTGCTGCTCTCGGGACCCTAATTTTGGAAGGGGATAGTGGTGATGTGCAGGGATCCTAATTTTGGAGGGATAGTGGTGGTGTGCAGGTCTGGGCAGTGCCACAGGCAGGGCTCGGTGGCTGAAGGGGGCTTGTGTTTTGACTTCTGCATGTGTCAGAGGAAGCGAAACTGGGAAGTGTCTTGAGCTGCTTTGCATGAAAACTACTGCCTCTCTGTTTGATTTTTTTTTTTCCCACAACTCCACTTCATTATCCAGCTTCTCCATGCCTTGGCCGCAAGTTGGAGAGAGCTATCAATAGTACATTGTTGGCTGGGGGGTGAGGGAGGAGGGAAGGGAATAACAAAGCTGCCAACAGCTTTCTGGGGGTGGGGACGGCACAAAGTGCTTTGTCATCCTCTCCACAGCTACTACTACTGAACACACACTGGCCCATTGATAGCCTCGGGCACACCGGGGGAGCACAAAACACCCGGCTTCGCTGGCTTCGACCTCGAACATCTTCTGGTGTATTTAAATAGCCTGTTCTCCAAGAGGTCCCTGCTCTAAGCCATGGCACATGGGAACCCTGCGCCAGAGCCCAGTCTAGCAAACCTGGAGGAAGAAACAAGTGGAGGAAGAATATTTGTGTTTCCTGTAGAAAGATGGTTTTGGTAGGAGGTGGGAAGCCGAGATCCTTGGGGGATTCTGCCTGTGTTGTAACTGCGTTTGTGAGTTTTGTTTTTGGCATTCAGAAATGCCAGATTTTAGTAGCTGGTTTGCAGCCTGCACAGGCAGGTTACAAGGCCAGGTTGGACAGGGCTTGTAACCTTGTTGCTCCTTGTTGGACAGGAGCAAACTGGTCCGGTGGAAGGTGTCCATGGCAGGGGCTGGAACTGGACATGCTTTAAGGTCTCTCCCAGCCCGAACCAGTCTGTGATCCCCAGTGGTTCAGGTGGTTCTGACAGTGCAGCTCCATACTTGGTGTTTGGATATTTAAGCCTGTCGGCCTCGTGGAGAGGGATTAGAGTGGAAAAACACTGTATTGGGAACAGCTCAAGTGAGAAGTTTCAGGACAGACAGTGAGTTGTCAGTACAGCTGCAGAGTTTATCCACTTTAGCCTCGTTCCTGGCCCTGTGCTCATGAAAACCCTCCCTCACCCCTTTGTTTTGGTGCTGCTTCTACAGCTCTGCTCTGGTGTGTTCCATAATGTCCCACTGGGGAAGGACTGGTTTCCCTGCATGGCTTTTGCAGACTGTATTAGAGGAACACTGAGCCTCCACACAGAGCTTTTGTGGTGCTGGAGAGGAAGCAAAGCTTCAGAAAGTAAATTAGTTTGCTTTCATGAGCTTCCTAAAAGCCAGAGCAGGTTGTGTCCAAAGTGAGCCTGGAAGACCACGTGTAGGACTTCCAAACAAACTTGAAAATTGCAAGGGAAATGTGTTTTCTTGCTTGTAAAAGTAGATTCTGGGGTGAACTTACAATTTTTAGGGTTGGGGTGAGGGACACTTGTCTGATGCTTCATGTGCCTGTGAACACGTTGCCGCAGATGTTGTGGAGCGCGTTGAAGGTGTCTGAAGAACCAACCCTTTCGCTCCTCCTCGGTTTGAAAACATGAAATTTAAACCTCCTCCTCCTGGGCCCTGTTGATCTATTTGTAGATATTTGTCTCTAGAAAATGCATGCTCATCTGGTCATGCGTTCCCAGCCATCTGCTCCTGGCAGCCTTCCAGGCCTCTCTGATTAGCATGAGGTTGCTCAGCACTCTGTCCGGGTTCCTGGCTCCAGCCCCTCCTCCATTCCTAACAAAACACACGAGTTCTGGTGCCACTGGGGCAGTGGGTGGTTTTGACGTCGACAGCTGGGTGCTGTGGAAGAGCAGAGATACGAGTGATTTGGGGTTTTGAGGAGCTAGAGCTTCCAAACCACGATCCCTGCTCATGTAACCTGGTGTTCTCTCTCTCTTTTTCTTGCAGTAGTATTTTACCTTTGAGTAACTGTCCCCAGCTGCAGTGCTGCAGGCACATCGTTCCAGGGCCTCTGTGGTGCTCCTGATGCCCCTCACCCACTGTCGAAGATCCCCGGTGGGCGAGGGGGTAGCAGGGATCCTTCTCTTTCGGCTCTGATATATAAGGTGAGAAAGATTTAACGTCTAAGTAACGACCTGTACTCGTGTTGCAACTGTGTTTGGTTCCTTTTGCAGTCCAATGGGAATAAATGCAAAGCATTCCAAGGTAATAAGTGGGAGAACAGGTAATTTTTCAGCGACTGAGCTGCAGGCAGGGCTCTCCTGCTTAAATATCACCTGTTTATTAAGAAAGGAGAGCCCATTGTGCAGCAGATCATTCAGCAGCCCTGCTCCCAGGGGCCTGTTGCAGCTATTGTCAACAGAGCCTGCATTATCAAAACATGAAAGGACTCCTGAAAATGTCTGGCAGAAGGAGGAAGCGGGCAGCAGAAAGGTGAAACAACGAGGGAAGGGTTGATAAGCTCCCTCCTGTGCCCTGGTCCGGAAGGTGAAGCTGTCGGGGCCTGGGAGCTGCCTGAACCCAGGTACAGATGGGAAAGGCAGCCACCCACCTCCCAGCCTGGGGTGTTTCTAGAACATGTGCAAGGGCAGGGCAAGATCAGGAAGGCTTGTGTCTGCAGACTTGCAGGAGCACGTGGCTCTGTGCAGTTCTCTCATTTTTCATCCCTCTTTGTTCCATGGGACCTTTCCTTCTGAATGAGATCTGGCTGCTCCTTCCTGTAGAATAATTGGCACTTGTGTGACTTTGGCTCACATCTGTCTCTGTTTCTGGGACAAGGGCTGCTTTTCCACATGCCAGGGATGAGGCAACCTAAAATTATGCTCACCTTGCAAATTTGGCTGTTGAGCCAGGGGTGTTGTCATAGGTGTTAGACTTGATTTGTAATTACCCCGTGGGTGGCACACAGACGTTACATGATGAAAAGATACAGACCCTTCTGGGCCACAGCTCCCAGAGCCTCCTCTTGGAATTCATGAGAGAATGCCAGACCTCACAGCAGCTTTCAGAGTTTCCTTTGGTGAATTTTTAACACGTTCCTCACCTCTGAGCCTCTAGTGACAACGTGCCATCAGCTGAATGCTCGAGGTGAATTGTCACAGATGTTAGAGGGGTGTGTACTCCAGAGAAGCAGCACAAGAGGCTCCTTGTCACAGAAAGAAGGTAAAAAAATAGCTTCAAGAGGGCTCAGGACAAGTAACGAATCCTGTCTAGGTGAGAAACAGGAGACCCTGCAGGTGAAACTCCTGCCACCCAGCTTTGCCAAGCCTCGTGTACACCACCAGGCAAGGCCCAGAGGCAGAAAATGGGCTCAGTGTGGAGGGGGAGCTGTTGGAAGGAATCACAGTTCTGAGTTTTCAGTACAGCCATGAACTTGCAGAGATTTTGGCAGTGGTATGTAGGCACGGGGGATGTCATCCCGATAGCTGCATCCCAGAAATATGGATGGAATTCTTCCTGGCTTTATTGCTTGACAAGACTAGCAGAATCTGTCAGAAAATCAGCCCCTTCTGTAACATAGAATCATGGAATTGTTTGGGTTGGAAAAGCCCTCTAAGGTAAAGTCCAACTGCTCTTCAGCACTGCGAAGGCCACCCACTACACCATGTCCCCAGGTGCCACATCCACATGGCTGTTAAATCCCTCCAGGGATGGGGACTCCACCACTGCCCTGGGCAACCTATTCAATACTTGACAACCCTTCAGTGAAGAAATTTTCCCTAATATCCAACCTAAACCTCCCCTGGTGCAACTTCAGCCTGTTTCCTCTTGTCCTGTCTCGTTCCCTGGGAGCAGAGCCCGACCCCCACCTGGCTCCACCCTCCTGTCAGGGAGTTGTAGAGAGCAAGAAGGTCCCCCCCGAGCCTTCTTTTCTCCAGGCTGAGCCCCCCCCAGCTCCCTCAACTGCTCCTGGTGCTCCAGACCCTTCCCCAGCTTTATTCCCTTCTCTGGACATGCTGCAGCCCCTCAGTGCCTGTCTTGGAATGAGGGGTCCCAGATGCGTCAGACCTCAGGTGGGGGTTACAGGGGTTCTCTCTGCCCCCTTGGTTGCCCAAGTCTGGCAGTGCTGTAGTTACAGCAGCCTGAGCTTTTCAGCCAGCAGCCATCAGAATGACCTGGAAAGGCATCTGGATCCAAAAGCTTAAGTCCTTTTTCCAGCTGTATCAGCTGTTGCAGTCCAAGGGATGACTTTTCCAAAGGAGCTGCCTCCTCCAGCACACACAGCACTCAGATACAGCAGCGCTATGAATTAAACAGCTGGGGCTCCCTATAGGTGTTGGTATTTTTGCGTTAAGAGACTTAAATCGCAGCCCTCCATCCAAGGAGCTTTGCTGGAGCTGGGAATGCCACAGAGACATCCAGGATGTGCCCTGGCTGGCAGACTTGGCAGGAGGCTGCAGGTGCAGCACATGCCAGCAGCTGGAGCTTCCGTGGCTCTCTACAGTCGCTTGGCCGGGGTGGATCATAACATCCTTTCTCCTGACCCTGCCAACACGTCGGGGCCTCCCCCCTGTCCTTCCCAGGACATCCGAGGAGTGGAGCTGGGGTGGAAAACTTTGTGCTCAGTGAATTGGAACCAAGCAGAAGCTGGTCCTTGTGGCTTTGCATCGCTGAAACGGAGCCGAGGGCTGGAGAGCTGGTTTTGGGCAGCAGCTTGTAAGAGAGAGTCTGCTGGGTTTTTTTTTTGCCCACAGTAACATGGCAGGGGGATTTTGTGGGGGGATTTTTCCAGGGTGAACTAAAACTCAGCGCTTGTTGTGTAGACAGGATTTTGCTTTGAGCAGCTTCCAAAGAATTTTGAGCTGCTGCTGCTTCAGAGGAACAGCTTCTCTTCCCCAGCATCTCTGTTTGGATGCCTAGAAATAGACTGTCAGCTGCCTGAGCTGTGTAAACATAATTCCCACTGAACCGGGAGAACTGGTTCTGTTAATCCCTGTGGTTGTGCTGCCTTTGGTTCCTGGGCTGTCACGGGGGGGTTTGGGGAACAACTTTGCTGGGTTTGGAGCACAGGGCAGAACTGGTGACAAGGAAGTTCCAAGCCAAATGGCTCAGAACACTTTTCCCCTCCTATGGCAGTGCTCCTGCCAGTCTTCCCACTCAAAGGCACACCTCTCCCTCCCATGTGTCAATCCCAGCCCTCTTTCCTCAACTTCCTCACCCTGGTTTTGGTTTTGTGAGTATGAGAAAAGCAGCATCTGTGAGCTTTTTCTGGAGAGAAGCCTCTTTTCTGGAACAGAGATGCTTTCTGCACTCTAACAACAACTGTAAAAGGCTCCTATAAATTCAGTGCTGAGGGATATGCACATAATCCCCTTGGATTTGGTTTTTTTAAATACGTCTGTAGTGCAGAACTCTCAGGGCTCAGCCCTGACTCGCTCTGCACAGCCTGACCTCACTGGAGCAGCTGTGGGTGTGTTTCTTGGTGCATTTGGCTTAAAACTAGTGAGCTCAGCCACGCAGACTTCTTTCAAACTCCATGAATAAACTTATTTCCTACAGGATATTTATTCTGGTAAAGTGTAAACTTGTTTTTCAGATTAGTTTTGTGGGCTTTAAACGAAGAGAAGCTTCCTCTGCTCTGCTCACTGAGGCCAAGCAGCTCCCGATTTGCAGTGGGGTTACTTTGTCCACCAGCATTAAAGTGCTCGGTGGCCTCTTTGTCACACCAAGGGGCAGCTATTTTAAGACACAAGGTAATAGGAATTAAAGCACTGGGACAGCAGCTTGAGGAGGCAGGAAGGGCTTGTGAGGAGCTGTTGAATTAATCACCCTGTTAAATTAAAATACTTGGAGGCTGGACGGCTGCTCCCCCAATGACCCAGTGGAGGAAACCACTGCCCACTCCACCTGTCGAGGAGGGAGGGACACATGGCTTTCCCAGGCATTCCCGTGACTCAGGAGCAGAGCACACATGACCCTGGATATCTGCTTTACTTATGCCCTTCAGAGCTGTGCAGGTGACTGGGAATGTGAGGGAACAGGGATGCAGGAGCTGTCACCAACACACGGGACAGTTCAGCTTCCCCTGCAGTAACAGCGTTAACTCAGGTCTTTGCTGTTTCACTGGGGCTCTTTGCAGTGAAACATGGAAATCATTAGGGGCAAGCCAACTGCCTGCCGGGATTGTCTGGAGGAATGGTGTTTTAACCATGGGATTGTTTTCTAGGAACTGCCGAACTGGATCTGAGATCCGCATGCTTGGCATTCTTGCTGGGGCAGGGCTGGAGAGGGACATGTGCCTTTGTGGTCTCTGGAGACGACCTTCTCACCAGCCTCAGATCTGCTCTGGGACCTCCCTGCGCTGTGTGTTTTCCTCTCTTACACCAGGAGGCAAACCATGGGTTGGAAAATCTGGGAAAGCAATTTGTGGTCATCCCTGGAACAGAAAGGCTGTGTTGGGGATGGGGGAGGCACTGGTTTTGACTGGTCGGGCTGTGGCAGCAGAAGCTCTGTATTGGGTCCAGCTGTGTTCTTTGAAGGACGGTTCATGAACCATCACTACCCTTGGCTAGAAATCACTCTGAGGGCTGAGAACTGCAAGATGCATCCCTGAGCCAGCGAAAGGGGAAGGGAAAAGCATAATCTTCTTCTCAGTAAAACCCTAATGCCATTTATTTGCATTTGCTCTCTCCAGTTGTCCCCTGGTTGTTCAGGACTTGACAATTTTGTTTTCCCAGGACGAGAAGATCACTGTTAGCCAAGATGTCCCAGTGCACGAAGGGAAGCCTCACATTGTCCACTTCCAGTACAAGGTCACAGAGGTGAAGACCTCCTCCTGGGATGCAGTGCTCTCAAACCAGAGCCTCTTTGTGGAAATCCCTGATGGATTATTAGCTGATGGAAGCAAAGAAGGGTAAGTTCAGGATCCCAGAGCTGCAACCATGGCTCCCTGGGGGGGGCAGGGCTTTGCTTACATAGGTGATTGTGGACTCCCCATCCCTAGGAGTGTCCAAAGCCCGTTTGGATGGGGCTTGGAGCAACCGAGTCTAGTGGAAGGTGTCCCTGGTATCACTGGTGGGGGATGGTATGAGATGAGCTTTAAAGGTCCCCTCTAACCCAAACCATGCTGGGATTCCATGCTGTGGGTACAGGGAGAATGAGCTGAGCAATGGCAGCTCCATACCTGGGTTGTGTGTCTGAAGCACATCCTGCTCCCATGTCTGCAGAGAACTGCCCTGTTAGGCCTTCATAGATATATTTTGATACTTTAGATGAGTTACTATTTTTTGAGTCCCAACACTAATGAAAAACAAGCAATAAATGAGCAGATGAATCTTTGCATACTTAGGTATGGAAAGCCAACAAGCCTTTCTCTGATATTTTATTATTTTTTCATTTTATTCATTATATTTTTATTTTTATCTTGGCCACTTGACAAGTCTTATCCTGGCAGGTTTTCCTCTCTTTCAGGAAAAAAAACCCCTCCATCCTATGGATGCTCTCCTCATCAGTAGGTGGATCTGCTCTTGGAGCGCTGCCGCGCTGGCGCTGGGCTCTGCCAGGAGCTCTGATTTTTCTCTTGGCAGAATCCAGTCGTGTTTTGTCCAGACAGCTCAGCTCTGGGAAGTTTGTGTAAACGCAGCTTCCAGAGCAGCTCCTTCCTGCCAAGTGCTCTGCCAGAGGTCTCCGCTGCAATGGAGCTGTGGCTTTGCTGGATTCCTCTGCGGAGCTCTCAGCTCCTCCTAAATCTCCAAGTAGGCTTCATCCCTAAGTGACGCAGGCTAATTAAGGAAAAAACCCTCACTGGGCACCTTCAGGAAGTGGCAGTGCCGTTGCTGTCTCACACTTGTCTCATTTGACCCCGAGTCCAGATAAATGTTTGTGTAATTTCTCCGGTCGGCCCGTAAATCTCTTGGCTCTCCGGGGAGCGGGTCCTTCTGAGAGGGGATTTATTTGCCAGTGTCATTGTGACTTAAAGCGCAGTTTTGTCAGGTTATTTTTAGCTGGGTGAAACAGCCGAGGAGAGGCCATAATTAAAGTAGTTCATTAACATATTAACAGAACCCTTGCAAATTTAATCCCCCGTGCTGACGGCTGGTTAATGAGATGTGGAGTGAAGGCCCGTTTGTCACCGCTCTGGCAGTGCCAGTGGTTACAAGTGACAGCGGTGGCTCCATGTGCCACCCCGGGGGCTCGCAGAGAGGTTAATGCAGCGCCGCTTCCATCAAGAGGTGGCAGAAATAATCCAACTGGAAAGGCAGGAAGCGAGGATTCAGGGTGCAGCAGCTGTGCCATCCAGTCCATGCGCTTTGCCTGCACACACACTCCTCCAGGGATGGTTTGTTCTCCTTCTCTGCCTGCCAGGAGCTCAGTTCTGGATGTTTTTCCTTCCCAAAAAGCACAGAATTCCCACATCCCCCTTGTGTGCATTGCTGGTGGAGGGGGATGCAGCCTGGCCTGGGACCAGCTGTGATATTCTGCTTCCTGCCCACGAAGGCTTCAGTCCCAAAGCCCCACGGCTGGGGAGGGTGTTCATGGCTGCCAGGACAGGGACTTGTCGGTTACTCGCAGCAAGGACAACTCTTGGATCTGCAGGGCAGGAAGGCCATTGTTTCAGCACCCATTGTTCACCGGAAGGGGGCTGTAAACAATCTCTGTGCCTGAAAACATCCAGTTGATAATTTGATAACACACAGAGGCTTCCTCAGGACAGAACTTCCTAGAGCTGATGTCCTTTTGTCTTCCCCCTCCTTGGCAGGTTGTCAGCACTGCTGGAGTTTGCTGAAGAAAAAATGAAAGTCAACTACGTCTTCATCTGCTTCAGAAAAAGCAGAGAAGATCGAGGTGAGGACTGGCCCCTGTGCTTGGGTTTGTCCCGACAGCCCACATAGTGCTGCTGGAGCTGTACAGAAACCTGGGAATTCCAGGGCAAGGCCCATGGGACCCTTCCTATTGCAGAGGTCGTTACATGTGAAATTCTCATGGGAATAGTTTCCTGTGGAGGAAATAAGCCCTTTTTGGAGGGTAAGGGTGAGGGAGTGTTTTGGTTTCTCCAGCAGATCTGCTGGACAGCAACATCAGAGGTTGCCCAGGGAAGCTGTGGCTGCCCCATCCCTGGAGGTGTCCAAGGCCAGGATGGATGGGGTTGGAGCAACCTGGTCTAGTGGAAGGTGTCCCTGCCCATGGCAGGGGATGGGACTGGATGAGCTTTAAGGTCCTTCCAACCCAAACCGTTCTGTGATTCCATGATAAGACTTTCTTTTTGCCTTGCCATTAAATACTCTGGTGCAGAAAGCTGCTCCTGAATGACTTAGGAGGTATCAGTTAATCAGAATCAGTTAATATTCCCCCTTTGGTAAGCAGTGAAGTCTCTGTTTGGCACCAGGCTGCGGTGATGTGGAAGGTGAAACCAGGGAGGAGTTATTAGATGGGAAACAAGCACTTCCAGATTAGTGCCTCGTAATTCAGCTGCTTTTTAAAGATCTCCTGGCACTTTTGCCCTTCCCAGATTTACAGGTAATCCTGGCCCTGGCTGGAAACTCTTACGGCTCCGGGGGCTTTAGGATCTAAAGAACAGACGCATTGGGTGAGGGATTAGAGCATGGAGGGGGCTGAGGGAGGTACCAGGCTGGGGACATGTCACTTTAAGTCCCACCAGGTACAGGCTGTAACCCAGCAAGTAATTCCAACCCCAGCTCTAATTTTACTCTGCAGCTTCACGAGCTGCACCGACTTCTCCGAAATGAAGGGCGTTAGTAGAGCTAAGCTGAGCTGAGCCCAGGAAGATGTCATCATCCCATATTACCATGCCAAGAATAATTTGCAGATTAAGTCCTGGCTGTTATGTCACCACCAGCGGCGGTTGCGTGGGTGACAGGCTGGGGACAGGGGACAGCCCATACCAGGGCTTGTTTGTAGGAGTTGTAGAGCACCCCAGATCCCGAGTGCAGCTGAAATTCAGTGCTGCCTGGAAGATACCTCCAGGAGCTCCTCTGCTTGGCCATTCAGTGCCCTGGAGCTGATCACCCGAGGGGCCTGTAGGGACCAGATGTTGCACCGGAGTGACTGTCACAGGTCACAGGGAAGGCATCGCTTCAGTAACAGTCACTGTGTCACAGAACCTTGTCTGGCAGCCCTGAGGTGTGGGGGCTTCTGGGCTGACCCCGCTCAGAATTCCCATGTGTGAATTTCCAGAGGTGCTCCCAAGCTGTGCAGAGCTGTCTTGAGTTTGCACTGAGCTCCAGGACCTCCTCATGGAGACAGCAAGTGTCTGCCTTCTGCAGGTTCCTGCTTGCTGCTGTCTGTTCCTGCTTTAGGGCCCAGAGAAGTGCAGGATAAAACCTGTGGGATGGCCACATGTGTCCTGGGAAAGCAGGGATGTGCGGCTGGTGCAGGTAGATGACCAACCGTCACTGTTTGTCAAAGGAAGGAAGAAACATGGACAAAGCTGCACAGCTCAAATCCCTTTCACACTTGGATGAGCACAGGAAGAGACAAAACCTCCCGCTGGAGAGGGCTGTCACCTTAACATAATTCCTCTCTGTGCAGGAAGCTCTGGATGCACTCCCAGAGGGTGTTCAGTGCTCTTGGATATTCACGGCTCGAGGGTGAGGCAGGTAAACAGGATCATTCCTGGTGGTAATGGGTCTCCTTCTCTTTGGTAGCTCCACTCCTGAAGACATTCAGCTTCTTGGGCTTTGAGATCGTGCGGCCTGGTCACCCCGCAGTCCCGTCGCGGCCGGACGTGATGTTCATGGTGTATCCCCTGGATCAGAGCTCCTCCTCCGACGAAGAGTAGCTGCAGTGGGGACTCCAGCGGGACCCCAACATGCTGTGGAGGGGAGAGAGGGTTCCACCTCCTTTCTTGAGGAAAGGGAAACCAAGTTTCTGTTGGACTGCAAGCGCATTTCTCATTGTTAGATTGGGCTGTGTATCCCCAGAGTTGACTCATTGAAACGTGTTGCCTAGAGAACTATCTATCACACATGTAATCATCACTAGGAAAAGGAAGATGTTTATGAACTGGCATAGAAGCTCTTCCCGTGCAGCTGCGTGGTGTGGGAGCCCCGGGGCCTGGGCCCTGCTCGGGGTGCGGCACCACCCCCGGGACTCCACCGGACCCACGGCGGTGCCTCCCACCTGCCCGGTGTGTGCTCAGCTGGGAGACAACGCTTTCATTTCCCACTCAAGACTTAAAGCAAATGGCCTGGTTTGGTGTGGGGCACGTGCAGGAGGCGCTCAAGTTTATCCTTTAACACTACATTAAACCCCCCATGCGTCTCTGCTCCAATGCTGGTTTAACTGGTCTAACTTTTTTTTCCCTTTTTTTTTCTTTTTAAACTTCTTGCTCTTCCAGCTTTTGTTTTACGCAGTCTTAACCCTGTTCCATGTTCCCACTGCACTATCACGGCGTTCAATAAAAGGGGCATTCAGATGAACTTCACACACCTGGGGCTGCTTATTTGGGATGAACAGTTTCCTGACATGCACCATGATGGTTGGGATGGTCCAAAGAGCCAGAAAAAGCTCCTGCCTTTACCCTCCACCCAGGACGGGTACAGAGCAGCCCTAGGCCCTCTCCTCTACTCTGCCTTCCCAAAGGCATGAGCTCAAGGCTTGAGATGCTGCTAAAGGCTGTATCCAAACCAAAGGGTTGTGTGGGGGCAGGTAGTGGGACAGTCTCCCCATCCAGGGGCTTTCCCAGGATGTGACCATGGTGCTGGCAGTAGGTCACGTCCCTGTGCCATGGGAGCTGTATCCTGGCTGGCTCTGACAGGCCCCAGGGAAGAGGGATGTGTCACCTGTGTCCCGAGAGCCCATGCCCTCAGCTCTTCCAGCATGTGAGATTGTCCCTGTGTGCTCTCACATTCCATAACCACCATGGTCAGTGTTTGGTCCGGGGGGAGTGAGGTAGGGCTGGGATATGAGTGTGTGTGAATAAATAATCTTAAACTTTGTGTCTCTTTTGCCCTCCTTCCCATCCCATGAAACCAAGGGGCCAGTGGCTCTGCTCCCTCCTCAGACCCTAAATCAGTTTAGAATCGGAGCTGGGCTGTGCCGATGGACCCCTGACAGAGGAGACCTGTGGAATGGGTGTTCCCTGGCTGAAGCAGCACTGAGTGCTGCTTATGGCTTTTGAAGGGCCCAGTTTCATCCCTTCTTACAGCTGGAGCTGCCCCTGCTCCTGCCCCTGCATGTGCCAGGGCCCTGCTGCCACCACATGGTGCTCCCCTTGGGCACATCCTGAAGGTGATGGGATGGGAACCATTTTGCTCCTTTACTAGTCAAGTGCAGGATCCTGGTTCATGGGAGCTGGAGTGAGGCTGATCTGAGCTCCTTAATGAGCTGCAGTGACAAGGCTGTACCACTGCACTTTCGGCTCTGACAATTCCAAATTCTCCCCTGCCCTGCCTCCAGCACAGGCAGGCAGATGTGGAGGTCTCAGATCACTGGTGTCTTCAGAAACACCCTCTAGAAAATGTGGAATGTGCCTCTGCTGCCCCTGGGTGCTGCCTCTTGCACGGATCAACTCCATGGTGGAGCTGGAGGAGCCAAGCCCTGCCCCGTGGCACCCCCTGCTTGCCCAGTGCCTTCCCTGGGGCAATGGTGGAAGGCAGGACCTTGGTGCCCAGGGGTTCAAGCCTGGGGGGGGTTCTGCCCCAAATTATCCCCTCTGAGTTCAGCTGCAGCACCCCCAGGAGCTGTGAGTGCCAGGGCAGAGTGGAGGGGCTGGATGCAGGGGCACAGCGATGCAGCCTCAGACCAATGAGGCTGCTTGAGCCCTCTCACATGCCCCAGAGATGGGGTAACCCCCTCTCCCACCCCCAAAAATCACTGGCCACAGCTTTTGGGGATAAAGGACCAGACTTGGGGGGAGCAGGAAGAAAAAGCCACCCTCACAGGTTTGTGATTGTCTCTTAAAAAGATTTATTCTCCCTCCTTGCCCAAATGTACAAAGGCAAGAAGAGTACAGTTTGTATATATATATATTTATATATATATATATATAAAAAAACAAGGAACTCGGTAATAATGTACACTTTACAGAAGGGCAGAGTCAGGAAGACTGAAATGAAACCCAACACAGCAACGCCAATGGAAACAAGAGCTATAAACACCAACGGTCCGATGCCCTGGCCGGGGGCCGGGCAGTGGGGACCCCCCCAGTGCAGGGGCCGGGTGAGGCCCCACGGGCAACAACTGACCCAGAGAACCCAGATACGTCAAACCTCAAACCTATTCCGCATAAACGGTTGTTTCATTTAACACCTAAAGGGAGACTCAAGTGGGACCCAACTGGGAAGGTGGGGAGCAGCCCCCTGACACTCTTCGACTGCCAACAAAGCCTGTGGCACCTCCCAAGTCCCCCCTGCCCCGACGCCCTCCTCTGTGCCCCTGGAGCCGCTGGTGGGCCCCGGCCGTGCTGGGAACCAGGCTGTGCCGGACCGGCCGAGGCTGGAGGTAGGAGCAGCCAGTGGGACACTCCTCCACGGGTGTGATGTGGGGCTCCCCCAGGCACCCCGACCCCTCCAGTCCCCAGCCCCGTGGCTGCGTGTGGCTCTGGAAGGGGCGCGGGGTGGGTGGAGCCGCCCCTGGGCATAGCCCACCCTGTCCCCGGGGAGCGCGCTGGGCCACACAGCCCCGCCTCCTTCCAAAGACAAGGAAGAGTGGGAGAAAAATGAGTCAAACAACAAGAGCAGGCTGGGGCCATCGCGCTGCCATCACCTGAACCAGGGCCGAGAGAGCCAGAGCCTCCTTTCCAGCTGGGTACAGTGGGATGGGGGAGAAATGGGGAAAGAAAACAAAACCCAAAACAACAGCTTTCAAACAATTGCTTTTTACAGTATATACAGAGCCCGGCGGGCAGAGCATCCCCGTACAGCGGCCCTCGGGGCCGGGTGCGACATGGACACACACACACAACCGAGACCCACGGCCCCCATGTCCCCCCAGCCGGGCAGCAGGAGAGGGGGGAGAGCTGGGGCGGCCCAGCCGCTGCGGGGCCGAGGTAGAGCATCGGCCCAGGGAGAGTTGCTCTGGGGCTGGGGGCAGAGGACCAGAAAGCCCCTGTCCTCGGTGCTGGGGAACAGCCGGGAGCAGGGACCGGCTTCCTCCAGGGCCTGGTGCCCCCAGCCCCGGCAAGAGGCCAGAGCAGGGACCAGCACAGCCCCACGTGCCTCTGGCAGAACCTAAGTGTGCTTGTTCCTCGCTGCACCTGCCCACGGCCTGGGGGAGCTGCCCTAAAAGCAAAAGGTGGATAAAAAGGGGAGCTACAGCCACCCCCCAGCAGGATATGCTGCCCCAGGGTTTGGGGAGCATTTGCCAGGGTAGGGGGCAGAGGAAAGGCTGGGGGTGTTGCCGAGTTACAGCTCAGGAACCAATTCGAAAGTGACGGGCAGGAGCTTCAGGCAGGTCTGGACCGTGCACGGCACGGGGGTACCCCAGCAGCCCCAGGTGGGGTGATGGGCACAGCCCCCAACTCTGTGCCCCACTTACCCCCAGCCCCATGGAGCCCTGGCCCCCCAGGGCACTGGCTGCGTTACTGGGGCAAAGAGCTCCCCCAGCTCCCCCAGCCCTGCTCCAGCCATTGGCCACACACCAGTGGCTCCTGCCTATGGACACAGAGCAGCGGGTGCTGTGGGTTGCAGGACCAGATGAGGGACTGGGAGAGGGAGAGCTTCACATGCAGCACATCCACATGCCCCACGGCTCTCTCCGGCCAGGCTGACACCACCCTCAGGCTCACAACAGCCCCCCCCAGCCCACTGTGTCTCCATGTGAGCCAGCCCTTTCTTTCCTGAGACCCCACAGCAGGCTCAGCCCCACACTCCGAGCCCCCGCCTGCCCCCAGTCCCATCATGAAGCAGCAGCTCGAAGAGACACAGTGGGGTCCCAAATCCATCAAGAAACCTCAGTGCTTCTGTTTCCTCTTCATATGCACCAGACGGGCAAGACGCCTCCATCCCGAGCGCTGGTGCCCAGTAGAATAAATATTTCCGCAGGCACCAGCTCACCCACTCACCAAAGGGGTGTGGGGGGCAGTCAGTGTGTGTCCGACAGGGGGGAGAAGACAGAGTCTGCCTCGGATCGCGGCAGGAACGTCAAGCAGAACAATTAACACCATTCAACTGATGTCTAAAGGAGTCTCCAGCGCTTCCCCATGTGAGCCAGTCACATGTCTTGTACAGCCCAGGCATCCCGGCGCTTCACGTCCTGCCACAACCCAAGGGCAAGTCAGCTCCCGCGAGCCCCTGGGGCAACGGGCGGACCCTAAACCCTTGAGGGCACCCCCTGCGTGCCCATCCCGGCAGGAGCAGAGCCTTACCGTTCTCACCTCCGGGGAGGTGGGTATAGGGAGGGAGTAGAGCCTTGCTGGCTGGCAACGATGGCTGTAGAGGAGAGACCTGCAGAGGAGAAGTGGTATCAGGATCCAATAGCCCGGGCCAGGCACCCAGCCAGACCAGAGAACAGCACAAGGGCTCCCACGGCCCAAGGGTGGGTCCAGCTCCCTCCCAGCCCCCTTGAGCCTGGCCCCAGCTCTCACCTGTTGCATAGGGGAGGTTGTACTGCGCTGGCAGCAGCGAGTACCCGAGGTGGTGGTGGTGGTGATGTGTCGAGAGCAGGCGCTGGGAGGGCGATGTGCGGGGCCGGTCGCCGCTCCGTTCTCCTGCTCCAGCTCCCCCGACGCTGCTGCAGCTCCCGCCGCCCCCCACCACCCCACAGCCACTGCGGTCCCGCTCCTGAGACGTCTTCTCACTTATCTGGAGAGGAGAAAGCAGACACACGCTGAGGGACGTGATCAGCCACCCCAGGGCACATCTCAGGGTGATACTCTCCACCTTTGCCCAGAGACCCCCCATGAGGTGACCAGGCTCACAGCCCAAAAGCCGTGAGGAGGACACAAGTCCTGTTTGAGGGCAGCTCTTTCCTCACCATGTCCAAACTCCGTCTCCCAGCTCAGCCCAGCAGAAGCCATGGGATGGAGACAGCCCCGGCATCTCACCCACCAGCTCCAAGGCTATGGACAAGTGTCACCGGGTTCCTGCAGGGTTTGGAGGAGCTTCCCTGGGCCAGCCCTGCCCACAGGTTTGGCTGGTCCATCCCAAAGGATTTGTACTGTGGTAATACACCATGGCTGTGGGTCTCCCACAGCAGCAGGTACAGCAAACCCCATGGCAGGCAGAGCTGCTCCAAGCTGGGTACAGAATCCCGGGACTGTTCCACAGAGCTGGGCGAAGCCAGTGCGCTCCTGACCCTCACCGTGGGCGATTTGCTCTTGTAGTGGCTGGCGTGCTGCTGCAGGATGTCCAGGGCCTTGGACTCTGAGCTGGATTTACAGCTCACACTGGGGCTGGCTCGGGACTTGTCACTGTCGTCGCTGCCGGATGCCTTGCTCCCGTACGGAGAGAAGGAATAGCTGGAGGGTAGGTATGATCCTGGGGGGAGAAAAGCAGTCAGAGCACAGGGAGGATTCGGGCAGCACAGTGGGAGCACGTGGCTCTGTATGTGTGCGAGAGGACGTCCTGCAGCTGCCCCCCATCCCGGGAGCAGGGACAGCTGGGAAGGGACGTCCCAAGGAAGGCCCTGGCTCCCTACCTGGGTAATTCTGCATCATGACGGTGGGCATGGCGCGGTAGCTGGGGTGGTTGGGGTCATACGACTGGCTGTAGGAGTAGCCGTGCATGTAGGGGATGTAGGACTGGTGCTGCGTGAGGGGTGAGGACACAGGGACATGGACACTGGGCCTGGGGTCCTTCCCCATCATGCGAGGCTCCTCAGGGGGGGTCAGCTTGCACTCGGAGCTGGTGCTCTCCTTCCCGTCCTCCTTGGATGTGGCTTCTTTGCTTCGACTCCTTTCTTCCTTCAACTTTCGGTCCCTCTCCTCTTTCCACCGCTCATCCTCCGTCTTGATGTCCGAGTACTTTGCCGGGTACACATAGGTCCACATCCGGGGCTCGGCTTCCTGCAAGAACAGCCAACCATCAGAACACCTGCCTCCCCCCAGCCCTGCCTGTCCCAAACCCAGCCTGGGTTTGGAGGAGACCAGTGAACTCCACTCCTCTTCCCCGGGCTCTCCTTGGTCCATCTGCGGCCTCACAGCCCCATCCCTTCTCTGGCCCCCAAGGGAATCTCATGGAGTCCCATCACAAGCAGAGGACAACATGTGTTCTCCAAGGTGATGGTCCCAGCAGAGCCCTGTGGCAAAGCCATGGTGAGGGGCTTCCTCCAGAAGCAAACACCCAGCTGGGCTGGCGGACAGGGCAGGGCATTACCTGTCTGTACCAGAGCACAGGGTCCACCTCCGCTTGCCGGCCACACTCAGAGCCAGCTTTAGTCTCGGCAGCTTCCTTCCCGAGGTGACTGGCCTCGCTCAGCTTCACCTTGAGCCCTTCAGCGACCTGGCTGCCGGACAGCTTGGACGAGTCCTCCAGCTTGGGGATGATGACGGATTTGGCCATGTCAGGACCTCCCTGCTCCTTGGGCTTGTTCAGCCCCGATTTGACGAGGTCCGTGAGGCTTGGGGCTTTGGTCAGTGTCGGTGGCATTGGTGGCTTCTGCTTCCACTCCTCTTTGAGCGCTGCCTCCCTCTCTTTCAAGCCCAGGTCTGCCTTCTTCTCCAGCCCCCGCTGCTGCTGCTGCTCCAGGCTCTGCCGCTGCTTCTGCTGCTCCTCATACTGCTGGCGGTAAGCAGGGTTGGTGCTCAGCAGGTGAGCGTGGTAGCCCTGCTCATTGTAGCCGTAGGGCGGCACGTAGGCATACTGGTTGTAGTAGAGGGACTGCATGTACATGTTGGGGCGCTGCTGGATGACCGAGGGCTGCTGGCTGGAGCCACCACCAAGCTCTGCCTTCTTCTCTTCGCAGCCTTCGCTCTTCACCTTCACGTCTGGGTTCTCCTGCTCCTCGTCCTTCTTCAGTTTCAAGGCCTGTGTCTCAGCCACGGACTGCCCGCCGGGGTTCAGGGGACCTGGGCTGGCCTGGGGGTAGCCTGGGGAATAGTATGTTTCAAAGCCTTGGTAGTAGGGAGACTCTTTGCTCTGAGGTTGTGGGGGGAAAAGAGCTTTTTTGGCGCCTTCCTTGACCAACTGCTCCGGATCCTTCGCCTTCACACTCTCCAGCTTGCCCTCCCCGTCCTCCCCAGCGTCAGAGATGTCTGAGTAGGCTGGGCTGTTGGTCTTCACCGAGCTGGCCTCTGCCCCGTTCTGGGTGACGACATGCAGCGGGGTCAGGGGCTGGGCTGGGTTGGTGTTCTCCAGCCTGCTGGCACCGCCGATGGAGGGGCTGGGTGCGTTGTCGGTGAAGCTGTAGATTTTATCTGCCTCAGCCTTGATGCTGGCGAGCCGGCTCTGGTGGGGGTCAGATGAACCATTCAGCAGCCCGTCACCTTTCATTCCCAGGTCGCTGGATTCCCCCCGGAAAGGGCTCTTGCCTTCCTCCGCTCTGCAGGCTTTGCCAGGAGTCAAAGGGTTTTCCGCCTCCTTGGGCTCCTTCTTCTTCTTGTCTTTCTTCTTCTTTTCCTTGGAAGGGGTGAGGGCGGGGTTGACAGTGAAGGGCTCTCCCATCACTGTTGGCTTGGGCTGGATAGGTTTGAGCTGGGGGCTGTTGGGCATGGTCTGGACCACGGTAGTGGCGAGGCCGGTGGATGAGCCAGGGCTGGCGGTGGTGAGGGTGGCGGTCTGGAAGGTGTAAATTGGCTGCGGGGGGATGGCTGGCGCAATGGGTCTGGCAGACTTCAAGCTTTTGGAAGGGATCTTCTCCTGCTTAGCACCAGAGGCCTTCTTTGACTTGTCCTTATCAACACATCGCTTCTCCAAAGAGTCAAAGTCGTCATTACTCGTCTCATCAGCCACCGATGGACCATCCTCAGAGCCATCATTGGACAGGGCACCTGGGTCCGTGTCCCCCTCCCCACCCACCTTCTTCTTACAGGGGACCTTGGTGCTGAACTTGCTGGACGGGGAGGGGCTGTGGGGCTCCATCAAGCGCACCTTGGGGGTGGCCGAGCGAGCTGGCGAGAGCGAGCCCTTCTGAGAGCCGGTGGCCCCGTTGCAGCTCCCGACGTCGGCGTGCAGGGAGGGCTCCTCACCATACTCGCTGTCCACGTCCGCCTCCAGCTTGCTGTCGTCGTCTGTGTGCGCGTGGGCCTGGTGGTACTTCAGCCCGTTGATGTGCTTGTACTTCTTGTTACAGTTGGGGTGGGGACAGTCGATGAGGATGGGAGAAGGGCAGTTGCGGTCCAGGACAGCCGGCTCCACCTTGACCGTGGTGGGCGGCACGGTGGCCGAGCCCATCGAGTTCGTGCGGATGCGTTTGCTGCCCTTGGAGTCCTCCGAGCTGGAGTTCACCTCCATGTCAGAGAGGGGTTTGCTCTTCCGCTTGGTGACGGAGGAGGGACTGGCCTTCACGTCTTCGGCCGTGCCGCCAGGCGGGGTGCGGTGGTCCGAGGAGTTCTGGCTGCCCCGGCGCCCCTTGCTGTTGGCTCCTGCCCGGGTCTTGCTGCTGTTACTGGTCCCTTTGCTGTCCGAGGCAGCGGCTGCCTCGTTCACTGGCGTGTTGCTGTTGGGGCGCATGCGCTTGCCCCTGCCCCGGCCATTGCGCATCTCCAGGTCGCTGGTGGGAGAGTCACAGAACCTGCCAGGAGGACAACATGGGAGTTTTCATGGAGAGATGGTCATGCCTGTGGCACGGTTGGGACCCCCTTCCTCCCCTTGCTACCAATCCCACAGACTCATCCCCCCACTGGCCAATAAAGAGGAACTAGAGAGGTCCACCAGGATGTGCTCAACCATCCTCACTCCCCCAGGACAATGGACCTGTGACTGCGAGGGCAAAGAGCCACGGGAGCAGCTCACTTGTGCAGGCAGGAGATGCCAACCCCTGTGGCAGCCCCACAGGCACAGAGCAGAGTGTATGGGGGCTGTATGGGGCTGGGTTTGCCCTCAGTGCCTGGAAGCCCCCAAAGCCCACCACCCACTTACCGGGGAGGAGCCCAGTCGTGCTGTGTGCAGTCCAGCAGCGTCCCCACATACGTCTTGTTCCTCCAGGTGACATTGACCACCAGCATCCCTGCAAGGAAAGGAGAAAGGGTCAGATGGGGCCACATTTGACCTAGCAGTGTCAGGGACCTGCCCCTCGAGACAGGCAGGAGGAAGAGCTCAGCTCTAGTGCTGGAGGAAGGCAGACAAGGCATCTTGGGCTTTTTGGAAGGGGTGAGACATGGGGCCCAGGGATGGAGGGGCACCAAAATGGGAGCTACAGACCTCCCAGCTCATTCCCTCTCTCAGCACAGCTCTAGCTGGCGTCCACTCAACCTCTCCTCCTCTTCCCTATTTTCGTGGGGATGCTAAACCCAGCCATCCTCAAAATGGGATCTGGTGGGGGGGCTGAAGATCCACGATAGCTGCATGTGCATTCAGGTAGGGTAAGGAAGGCAATCTCTGGGGAGTGAGGAATGGGAAGCCCCCAGGGGAAATGCAGAAAGCCCTCAGCAAGCCTGTGGGCCCCAATGTGGAGCTGCAGACACACCAGTGGGGCTGTGACACCCCCCCAACTGTGGCCATGAATCTCATGGCTCTCTGGAAAATGTCATTACTGCCACTAGATGGCAAGCTGAGCCCAGCATTCCTGCTCAGGCGACTACCCCTGGCAGGAAAACCCAATCCTGGTGGAACAACCCCATGTTGCTTTGCTCCAGCACCTCCAGCAACACCCCTTTGCCCTATATCTCCACCTGGAGAAGCATCTGTGAGGCCACATCCTCCTATTTCTGAGCAAAGGCATTCAGAAAACTCGGAGTTTCAGCTTTTTCCCACTAATTCAGAAGAGGAGCAGCCTGGCTCACACCCATGCCAAGGCCGTGGACTCTCAGCACCACTTTTGGGAGGCAGAGGGGTCTTCCACAGCATCCCCCAGCGTTGGGGTACCTCCTCCCCACCACAGATTGCTGATTTCCGCACTAGTAGAGCGGAGTCCGTTGTGCCAAGCATGTTTATCCAAGCAAGGTAACACTCGGGAGATAGGAAACGCGTTCGCAAGGGTTGATGAGCGCAGCGAGATATACGGCCCCGGGAGATGGATGGAGCTGAGGGGGCCTGGAGCAGCTGTGCCTGAAGCATGTTTATAAATCTCAGCCCACAATCCCCATTGTGCTGTGCCAGCAGCCAGCTGCAGACTCCAGCATGGATAATACATGGAGCCGAGGCCCAACATGCGGGTTTCCCTCAGAAAGAGAAATGAAATTCGGGCCTTCTCTTTCTCCTTCTCCTCCACGAAAACATTGGGAGCAGGTCATGGGAAGACATGGAGCCAGCACATGGCCAAAACCTACAACTGGCTCATCCCAGTGAGCAGGAATGGCTGGGTCCTGCCTTTGGAGGAAGGTGCTGGGGACCTGCCTTAACACAGACATGGGCAAGACATTATGATGGAGATGACCTGAGATAGAAACCATGGCCCCACACATGGAGAGATGGATAGGAAGAGGGGAATGCTAGTCCCAGGCATCCCAAGAAGGGCACATGGAATGTGCTCTTCTATCTCTGTTCCTCCTAATGCAGTATTTTTTGGCAGGCAGGAGCCTGTTCCCCTTTCCTTAAAACCCAAAGAAGCTGCTGGCTGCATCCTGTGCCCCAACCAGCCCCACCATTCCCAGGACACCCCTGTGGGGCTGCTGTGGGATGCTCCCAGGAGCTGCCCAAGGACCTGGCAGCCACTAAGGAGCAAGCAGCCCTAACCTGGACCCCACCCCTCCCAGTCCCTTTGCCCTCCCTGCCAGTCCAATCCCTCTTTGAGCTGGCGAAGCCCACATGCGCCGCTGGAAGTTAATTGCATGACAAACCACTGGAGTCCCTTGTGTATCCCAGGGCCAGAGTGTGATATTAGAAAGGAGGTGCCGGCGTTTTTTCACTCCCTGCCACCGCAATCACAAGAGAGAGATGAAAGAGGAAAGGGCGAAGCGAGCCAGCACTGTCCCTCCCTTCCCTGTTGGAACACCAGCCCTCCAACACACATCAGCCTATATTTAACCCACTGCAACCAATCATACCAAATCCCTTCCTAATCCTCCAACAATAACCCAGGACAATTTAAACCCTGGGATAGATCCTAAGCAGCTTTTTTCACCCACCATGTCCCCCTCCCGTGGCAGGATGATGGGCAGGCACAGGCATGGCAAGGGTGGGCAGTAAGGAAGTAACGCCCCCACGCCTCAGAGAATGGAGATGCTCTTGAAGAGGAGGAATCCCACTTGGATAACTCCAATCCCACCTGGTTTCATGGAAAGATGACACCTTGGAAGCTCTTAAGGAATCAACACCACTCAAGTCTGGGTGCAAACCACTCAGCACCCTGGTCACCAACTGTTCTCATCACTGCAGAGTCGTATTCTGGCTGGAAAAATTAAGGGTGGGTGATGGTGTAAGGTTGCCATCCAGGTTGGTAATGTATGAAAAAATCCTGGGATTATGTGGGATGGAGTACAATGCTGCTGTGAGCAGCAGGAGCCATTGTGTCAGTGCACATTTCCCCTCTTTACAAAGATGAATCCCCCAAGCCCAACCAAGAACATCCCCATGAATTCCTTCTCTAGCTGCATCACTTCCAGGATGCCCTGACTTTGGGATGTCCCTTCTTCCATGAATTTCTCCTCCAGCTGCATCTGCCTCTTCTTCACTTCCCCTCCAGCTGCATCACTTTCAGGATGCTCCAGCTTATCCATAGACCCTGCACATTTGCAAAGATCCTGGCCATACTGCCCAGGCTTTGGAACACAACACCCCAAGGTCTTCATGGCCAGCATGCCAGGAAAGCAGGGGACACCACGGGGCAGAGGATGGCCAGGACAAGCGTCACCTCACCCATTGAGAAGCGATCACTCACCAATGACCATCACGGGTAAAATTTTCCTTGGGGAAATTTTCTGTCATACCTGACAAATTTGGTGGCCTTCTACAACAGAGTTCCAGTGCTGGTAGATGAGGGAAAAGTGACTGATGTCATCTACCTGGACTTGTGCGAAGCATCAAACACTGTCCCACATGGCATCCTTGTCTCTAAACTGGACAGACATGGATTTGATGGATGGACCATGCAGTGGATAAGGAACTTGTCGGATGGTCACACTCAAAGAGTTGTGGTCAACAGCTTCCCTGTGAGGGTGGTGAGGCCCTAGCACAGGTTGCCCAGAGCAGCTGTGGCTGCCCCATCCCTAGAAGTGTTCAAGGCCAGGCTGGATGGGGTTTGGAGCAACCTGGTCTAGTGGAAGGTGCCCCTGCCCATGGTCCCTTCCAACCCAAACCACCCTGTGATTTTATGATTCTATGAAACATCATTAAAGCAAATGAGAAAGTCACATTCTTGCTCCACACCCTTCCTCCATCAGTCTTAAAAACTCGCCTCCTGATTCTGGACCCAAGCAGACACGGATAAGAAGGCTGTAGTGTGTATGCAGAGGAGGGTCTATCCCTTTGGAAGCCCCAAAGCCCACCCACTGCAGTGCAATCTTGGCACATCCTCCATTTCAAACATCCTTGGACACTACCCAAGGCTGTGGGTGATGATGAGGCTGCATGTTTGAAATGCAAAGCTGTCAAATATGGGTCAGGCTTCCTCACAGTTACGGTAAAACTTTCCAGTCTTTGCCCTCCCATCTGTCTCCATTTTCTCCCCATCTACTGCATCTCCCTTCTGCTCCGAGCAAAGACATGTCAACAGTGGCATCTTCCACCCCTGAGGATGCTCACAATCCATCGTACCCTCAAGAGACGTTTGCCAAAGGACAATCCAAACACCTGGAGTGTGCAACGCTCGGCCATGGGTGACCTGCCACCACCATCCCAGCATGGAGCTGGAGGAAGGGACGTGGAGTGTACTGACATTTTCCAGGTGCTGCCACCCCACAATCCTTGTTGGTCAGAGGTTTTGTGCTTGTTTCGGCTGCGAACAGCACTGGTGTGGTGCTGGATCCTAGTCTGCTCACAGGGAGCAGAGGTGAGGAGGTGCTGTGCTCCGAGCCAGGTGACACCAGCTCCACCGAGGGGGATGGAAGGGACCTGGCAGCTAATGAGGCAGCAGAGTGATGTGGCAGGGAGCACGAAATGATCACCTCCTGCCAATTCCTGGTTGAGAGGTAGTGCCATGGGAGCCATTTCTGTCTCCCCTCCCTTTTCCCCTGATCATTCTACAGAATTAGATGATCTTCAAGGTCCATCCCAACGCAAACCATTCCAAGATTCTGCGATTCTAAGTTTGATGCAAGTCAAGAGCTGCTCCTGCTGCCCACGGTCCTTCCAAGCGGTTCAGTGAGGCTGCTACATCCCAAGGGAGATGGATTCCTCTGGGTGAGGTGCTGAGATCCTTCTGGAGATCTGGAGGGCAGTCTCCAGGTGCTGGAAGCACCTCATTTGGCTGTGGAGACATGCCCTTGGTGTAGCTTTCTCTCCTGTATCCTTTGGGTGAGAGGAGATGCTCACAACATCTGAAACACTTCACAAGCTCCAGCTTTGGACAGCCAGGTCAAGCATCACCCTTGACTCCCACCAGCAAAAATGGGAAGGCAGGAGGGAGATGCCAGGCAGAAAATAGCGATGGTTCCACCCTGCCTTTTCACTCGAGGACGGGAGATGCCGCTATAACCAGAGCCAACACACGCAGCCGACCAGAAGCAACCAAAGGAAATGTCAGGGCTCGTCTTCTACAGGGCTGGATGTGAAATCCTTGCTCCCGACGGTGGCAACCATCAGCAGCCGGCAGAGAAGGATCTCTGTGTGAGTTCACTGAATTACCACAGACTAAAAATATCGGGGCTGTGGGAAATGGCAGGACGCCTCCAAGGCACGCTCCGAAACGGTGGCTGCGGAAGTGAGGTGTAATGCAGACGGACAGGCAGACGGGCACAGAGCTTCACAGTGGGGTGAGGAGCAGGGGAAAAGGGAGGAGAGAACAGAAACTGCTCTCATGGCACTGCCTCTCAACCAGAAATTGGTACGGGAGAATGATTTTGTGCTCTGTGCCTCAGGGATATTCAGTTTATCCCTCCTGCCATGGCCACCATAAGCCTCTCCTGATTTCCATCCAAAAAAACCCATACAAGGTCCAAGCTCTCATCAGCTTTGCTGCTGCCCGTGGGGGTCTCTAGCAGTCCTGGGATTTTCAGGCAACTCTGCAGCTCTGGGGATTTTGGGTTGAGGAAAGTCACAGCAGAAGAATAGACTGATGGGGACAGGGAGGTGGGGGAGCCCCATGAGTGAGGGGTGCTGATGCTCCTCTGCAGTGCTGCGTGTCCCAACCCCCAGCCCGGCTGTGCCTCAGGTTCCCCACTGAAGGTGCTGCGTCCTGTAAAGCGATGGGGCTCTTGCAGACCTGGAACCAGCAGTGCTGGCGCTGGGAGCTCAGCAGAGACCTTCTGCAGGTTTCCTCAGAGCACCTTCCCCCAGTAGATCCCCTGGTCCCTGATATGTGCAGAGCAGGGCTCTTGAACATTCCTGCTTCTTGTTTCCTTTTCCCAGATTTTGCAATGTGTGATGTCCTTCTCCCTTGGAGCACCATAAAAAACACGTAGCTCCCAGCTGCCTCAATCCGGATGAGTTTTTCCATATGGAACAGATGGTGAAGCAGAGAGGGCAGAAGAGTGCAGAGGTCCCCATTCCAAGCTAGACATCCCAGTCTTCCCCAGCATGGTCCATGCACTCCTCTCTTCCCAATAGCTCAGGTGCTATTTCTCAATACGCTTTTTCCACGGGGAACTTCTATGCTCACATCAGGGGCCACTGCAGCACTCGGTCCTGCACCAATCATTGTTTCAAAACCAGTTTCCCAGTAGGGAGAGGGGGAAGGCAAACTGGGCCCATCCCTGTCCTCCCAAAGCACAGGGCAAGAAGGGAACCCACTGAAAGCAGCTCACAGGAACACAGGTTTCAGTTCAGCTTCCATTGAGGATAAAGGCAGTAACAGTGAGGAGCAGCCAGGGATAAAAGCCAACAGCTTTGTTCTCTGCATGGAATAGTGATGGGAGAGCGGGAACAGATGTCCAAGAGGAGCGCATGGATACCTGGCTGAGATGACTGTCAACCAGCCTCCACCACTGCTGCTCTCTCACCTTCATGCTTCCAGGTTCTTTCTGCTTCCAGACACAAGTATAAGGAGCTCATCCCACACCTCCCAAGGCAGAAATCTCCGGCACCCTAGCAAGGCTGGAGGGAAGGCCGGGTTTCAGTGCTTGCCGTGGGCTGCTGAGCCACCTATTCATCCCTGCGTTCCTTGGCAGAGCCTCAACAGCAACGAAAACCCATCAAAGAACCTGGGAAAGCAAACCAAGCTGTGCACAGATGAGACGAGCTCCAGTGGAAAAAAAAGATTGGATTGGCTTGGCAAGAGAGCCGAGAGGCTGATCTCCCGCCGAGTCGATTTTGAGAGCTCTGCTGGTGTTTTTTAATCCAGCAGGAGATTTCTGCTGCCTCCCAGGGTTTGAGCGTTTTTGTGACAGACCTGCGGGTTGCCAAGCAAAAATGAAGTCAACTCCGCTGAATTCCCGTGCCGGCTGGCACGGCCTTTCCCCGGCACCTCCGGAACAAGTCGGCTCTTGTCGAGAGGCAGAGAAATGGCAGCTCAGATTTTCGCCCGCTGTCTGAGCAAGGAGAGAACACAACGAGCGGGGCTGACGCAAGTATTGGCCCGTTACTCCCTTTGCCAGACGGATTACAGGCCGCTCCCACACGGCTCCTCTGTCCTGACCACCCAGCTGGTGGCGGGAAAGCCCAGGACGTGCCAACGAATGGCACAGCAGGGACATGGGAAGGAAAGGACTGCCACAACTCCACCATGACACTGGTGGAGAGTGAGGAGCTCTCTGACACTTACCGTCCTCTGTCTCCTGCCAGACAATGCCCTCCAGGTTCACGCTGGTCCCGGGCTCGCAGGGGCCCAGGCACTCGGGCTCGGTGGCCAGGGCCACGTCGCAGGTGTTCACTCCCACCGAGCGGGTGCGTACCATGATCTGCTCGCACGGCGACGAGATGTCGTTGTTGACCACAGGCACGAGGAGGTGCAAGGGCAACACCGCGGGCGTAGAGACCGGAGACTCCATCTGTGGGGAAGGAGAAACACGTGGTCACTGTCAGGAATACTGTTGGGAATATGGAAGGGAGAACAAGTATCAACAGGCATCTACATTCCTGGAGAACCACAAGCCCAGGGCTGCCACCTTCAGTTGACGTCCCACACCCTGTCAGAGGACAGGGATCTCACAGGACTGTCCCACCCTGCTGTGCCCATACCCACGTAACCCTGGGGAGCCAGCGCTTTGGAGTCACAGAGATCACACCCAGAAGTCCTGCAGGAGATATCTGCGCTCCTGCTTGAAAGAGCTTCTGCCAAGTTCCTTCCCTGACGGCTTCTGTAATCATCCCTGCTGGGGATGCCTCTTGGCTATGGCTCAGATGTTAATGCAGCCAATGACTTTGGACCCGATGGCTCATTAGAAGAGCTTCTGCTCAACTGGCAGGACAGGACAAACGAGTAGTGGTCTCCTTCCAGTACCAAATCTACCCTGTGACCACCTGAAGATGCAGTCGCTTGGATCATATCCCTCTTCCCTGTGCAAGTGTCTGCTTTAGAGCCCGATCCAGCCATTGTGCTCTCCTTGCACATGGAAACCACATTCCATGACCAGAGCTGGACTTGGAAAGCCAACAAGCCAACATGCCAAGTGAAAGCCCAGCCAAGCCACCCTGCTGCTGACAAGCCAAGATCCTTGGCTGCTCTGCCACGCGAGCAGATTACAGCAATGTCAGGAGCAGGATGGCTGATGGGCTGATTCTGCACTGGCCAAGGGAAGGGCTGGGGGGGTAACTTCCTGTACTTCAGGGTTCACCAGCCAGGCCAGGCACAGCCAGCCAGCCCCTCGCCTTGGCTCATGAGGATCTGCAGCAGCTGTGGGCGAGCTGCTCTTCCTCAGCTCAGATCTTCTCTCTTCACCATCTGGATCTTGATCAGATGCTGGGCAACCTCAGAAGAGAAGCAGATTGAGGAAACTCATCACATCATCAGCGAGCACTCACCTGGGTTATGGTTTCAAGCAGGGGAAAATCCCTCTAGAGCACCCAGTACTACACCCAGAGAGTCCCCCTAAACCTCTGCTGAGGGGAGATACTATAGACCTGGAGAGCCCAAGTTTGTGGTCACCAAGCGTGGGTATGACACCAGCCCATGACCACTTCCATCCTTGCTGCTGACTCTCACCCTGGTCCTGACCAGCTGCCAAGTTCACCTGCTCCCCTCTCTTGCTCCCACACCTCCATCCTTTAATCTGACTCCAGAACCTTGCATGTCCAACCTCACCTGCCCCACACAACACAGCAAGTGGCTGGAGCATCCCACCTCCCCACCAACTCCTGACCCCACGGAGCCTCCCTGCATCACCAGTGACACAAATCTCTAGGCATAGGAGCAGGGAGGAGAACATCACATCTGCCAGTGGCTTCCGCCTGCTCCCACAGGGGTGGCTGTGGGCAGGGGGTGCAAATGTGACCCTCGTGGAGAACTGTGAGACCTTCTGGCTCTGCCAGTGCAAGTGGATTTGCTCTTCCAGCAGGAGAACACAAAGCATCTTCTGTCTGCAGCCCTCTCCTTGTCCTCCTGCATCCATCCTCTCTCTGGACAGCTGGTCAGAGCACATCCACCCCACTGGGCATTCAAGATGGCCCGTAGGTCTGAAGCAGCAGTGGCTGGACTACATGTTCCCCTCTGCCAGCAGCATAGCTTGTGTTCCACAGCTCTTTTCCCCACAATTACCTCCAACCTCCCACCAGCGGGACCAACTCTCCCCCACGAGCCCAACCTCACCTCCAAGGCTGCCCAACTGCATCCCATGGGATTAGAGGAAGGTGGTTTTGGCATAAAACAACCCCAGGAGGCTGCCAGAGGAGCTGCCAAGAGACTCCCACCCCCCAAAAGAATCACCCCCCAAAACACAGCAACCTCATCTTGTGCATCTCGGTGGATCCAGGACAAGATGCTTCAAGGAAGTGTGAGGTTCCTTTGAAGAGGCTCCTCAACACCACATTTTGAAAACCACAAGCCAGTCTCCAGCAATGGGAGAGCCAGGGAGGGACCAGGCAGGATTGCATGGCTCAGGTGGGCACCAGGAACAGCCCAGGGGGTGATGGGGACCGCTTGCCCCCATTTCCCCCATCACCCTGGGAGCGGCGGCTGCATGTGCACGTCAAAGACCTGCGGGTTCTGAAACCGTTCAGCTTCCTTCCACTCTGCAACAGAAACCACAGCGCAGCACAGGAGCGTTTAATTACAGTTCCAGCTCTGCTAATTATCGCCCGGTCACATTCGTAATCTGCATTATGCCACGGTGCATAATAAGCAGCTCGCTGAGATCTCTCTAATAAGCGAGGCGGCTTGATGGGATTTCATATCTCACCCTGCTCTGGAACAAATAGCCTCTTTCAGCAGCTGTGGGGAGACAAGGCGGCTCTCCTGCTCCCTCGCCCAAAGCTCCAGAGGAAAACAAGAAGGCCCAGGGTGGTTCTTCAGGGGTGAGGGCAGGAACAGAGGTTCCTCACTGGAACATATCCAAAAAAAGCCAAAAGCCAGGCTGGAGGACAAGACAGATGGATCAATTCCTGGATTCACCTCCCCCTCTGCATGTGTCCTGGTGGCACAGCACTTCATCCTCCTGCTTTCCCAAGCAAGGTCAGGAGATGCAGGATGGCTTGGGGGAGCCCTGGGTACCACGGAGCAGCTCTGCCAGCCACTCTCCCCCTCGGTGGGCACCCAGCTCCCTCCACCTAGGGAAATGCTGGCAAGGGGGTGCTGGGCAGCACTCAGCCCCCAGAGCAGTGGCTTTCACATTGCCTCCAGCTGTCAGGGACAGCTAGAGACTAGTAGAGACCCCTGGCTCCCAAAGCCAGCCCTGCACCTTCTGGCCACCCCCCTTAAGACTTCTAGGCCCTAAATCCCCTTTGCAGAAGGAAAATTTATTTCTCTTTCCAAGCTGGGTAGGCTCTAAGGTTAAATGCTGGCTACACATTCGCTGCTGGAGGGAGCTGGTGTGTCTCCAGCCACCCCTGCACAGGAGTTATGTGGGGTGAAGCCTCCCGGTGCCGGCGCTGGCCGTCCGTGGCCACCCGCCGCTGCCTCCCCTAATGAAAGCCCTTTGTGTTTCTGGTGGAGGCTTTCCCATCACGAGGAACGTGCTTTCACCACCGCCGAGGACAGAAGTGGAACTGAGCCAAGCCTGGGCGGCGGCGGCCAGAACAGGCGCTGCTCGATGGGGGAAAAGCAAATCCAGGGAGAGTCCGAGGCAATACTGTCAGCACCATGCAATGTCGGGCTCTGGGGGGGTAATTAAAACCTACCCCTCGTTATAGCCCCCATTGGAAGGTGGGATGGGGTCCCACATGAAGGGAAGCACAGTGTGGGTGCTGGCATAGGGAGATGTACACAAAGCAGCTCCTGCCATCTTAGAGCTGTGCCAGCAAGAGTTCGTTAGCATCAGTCATTAAAGGGGCACCACAGCACCAATTAGCTATTGGGAGAAAGAGGGCAAACCAAACATAAATACACTCCACAAATTTTGATGTCGCCCCCTGAACCACCTAGACCACTCACTCGTATTTATAAGAATTTTGGTTTGCCCCCAGTAACCAAAGTCAGGCAAGAAAAGTGCATTTTGGAGCAATAAGAGCCAAGAGTAATGCCAAAACCCCAGAGAAGACCAACCAGCAGAGATGTTTGTGTTGCATCTACAAGGGCAGAGAGGATGTGAAGTGTAGGGCACCCTCAGAGCTGCACCCTGTCAGTCAGCCAGGACCTTGCAGGGCTCAGTGTGAGATCACCAATGCACCCGAGGTGGTTCTAGGCTCCAGTGAACCCCCATATGAAGGAGCTACGCCATGCATGACCTCTTTCTCTCATCTAGAAGGTCCTTTCACTCCTGCAGACATAGAGACAACCACAGCACTCACGGTGCCTCTTCCCCACTGCTGAGCGTGGCAGGGATTTCAAAAAGTCTTTTCCAACCTGACCCCCAAAGTTGGGTATGCAGAGCATGAAGACAAATCCCTTTGTTGGCTCTGGTGCCCACCATGCCTACGATTCCATCTTGAATCCACTTGCAAGCAGAGCTCCCAGTCACGTCCCCCAGCAGCAAAATCCCAACACACTGGAAGTACTCAAGGCAATTAAATGGCATGGAGAAGGCTCCAGAAGATCCCCTCCCCAAACAGCACAGGTGGCACCAAACCCTGACTGTTTGCTGGCTGAATTTCTCCAGCAAGAAAGCAGCCAATAAGAGCTTCCAACAAATCCACACAATGCAGGAAAATAATGATGGCACAAGCAGCAGGTCCAAGGATGGAGCTGGAAGTGTGGTCTGGAGCACTGATCCCAATGCTGCTGCCTGTTGCTCTTCCCTCTTGCTATAGTAGGAGGCTGAGGTTGCTGACACCAAGATGTGAAAAAAGAAATCTGTTCTAGAAGACAGTTTCCCTTCCCTGGATAAACTCCAGCTCAAATAAGCAAAGCCAGTTATTTCTATGGACCACAGGAATGCAGTCAGGGAAGACACTGGGTACCTTAGTTGGCAAATCCAAACCCACAGGACAACAGGGCAGCTGCTCTGAGAAAAAAGGACTGACATTTCCAACAACCCCCCCTAGCAAGAAGCAGTAAATGCCACAAGGAAGGATCAATACTTCCATGTGCTCCCGCATGCGCACAGGGGAGAGGGCTCAGCATCGCACTCCTTGAGTTTGCTCCACAGAAGACAGGAGAGCCTGCAACCTCCTGGCCAGAGCCATCACTGAAGAGCCAGGCAATTAGGATGGGAAGTAAGGATTTTTAAGGAGCAGAGGTCCCAATTTCCCAGCCCCAGGCCTGGTGGGAGACAGTGAACACATACCCAGACGCTCTGGACTGGTTCTGCCATCCAAGACTTTCACCATCTCCCTGAAACCAAACCAGGAGAGGCCAATTCCCCACCACAGTTCTTGGCAACTTGTCCCTGGTGCTCCTCACCATCTGCTCCCACCCCCCAGACACCTGCTTGAGATTCATGGCATCTCCCAGCCGCAGGGTTGCTGACACCAAGGTGTAACAGGAAGGCTCTGCCTACAAAAGGTGCTTCCCTGTCCTCTCCCGGCCATGCCAAGCACCCCAGTTCTGAGGTGCAGGAGGAGGTTTGCCTCCACCCATGCAAACCCCTTCCCTCGCTAGCAAGTCCCTGCAGAAGGGCCAGAGGAAATGGTGGCCAACTCAGACTCATCTTTACCTGAGCACCTGGCTGGGGAGGCCTGACCTGGCCTCACGTGGGCAGGCCAGAGGAACCAAAGCCTGGAGGAGGATTTCTGCACAAAGCTCATGGCCCCAACGCCAGTACCGTGTGTATTCCCCTGGGCCTGAGGCCTGATTAAAGGACCCGCTCTTTTTATCTTATCTTATACACTAAATTGGCCTGGAGTCTTTTTCTCCACAGTCTCTTTAGGATACAGTTTGGCACCGCTGAAAACAGACGTGGTCATAGTTAATGGGAATATCGGGGTGCGACATCCTACCCCATAATGCCGGAGGTACAACTCCCACCATGGCACCAGTGAGGGACTGATCCAAACAGCCAGGTGATACAAACAGCCGGATGCCTATCAACCCCAGCCACGCTGCTGGAGAAATGCAAATACAACCCAGCACGACCTCCAACGAGCCGCTTTCTCTCTGCGGCAGAGAGGGGAATAAAATCCCTGCTTGAACACAGCCGGGCTTATCTGAGCACTTGCAGCGTTTCAAGATCAAGAGGAGGCAGACGCCGCAGGGGCACAGTCTTGCATATTACTGTGGCTTCAATAAAGCCAGGAATAGTATCCAAGGCAGACGTGCTGGCACCAAGTCACCTGCTCCAACCACTTACAAGACTATCAGATCTGCTGTCGGAAGGGGAAAAAAAAAAGGTGTCTCCAGTAGGAGAGAGGTAGTGAAGAGCAGCAATGAAAGGGGACAGGTGATGCGAGCGAGAGACACGGGAAAGAAACCCAAGCTGGGACCTCCGTGCATTGGTCCCACCACTTGACTGAGAACATGTTGTTGAGTCTCTGTTCACCTATCACCAACCACTGAAATCCCATGTAGAGGTGGCAATGGGCACTCCTCCTCTCTTGAATTAAAACGCAAAGCAGCTTGTTTGGTGGGGAAAAGGGGAAAGATCCCGTGTGGAAAAGCACTGGAGATGCATCTGGGTCACAGGGATAGCTGGAAACATGAAGCTCACAAGTGTCCTTCACACTGACCAACCCAGCCTTTGGCCTCTTCTTCAGCGTTGCTGCTGCCATGGTCTCCAGAGTCATCTACACCTCTGGCCATGTTGTCCAAGCAGGAAAGCTCTGATGACAGCAAGCAGCTTCCCACTGGGAACCCAGATCCCACACATATTAAGCCCCGCAACCTGCACCCACGCTCCTGTCAACATGGCCAACACTGCTGATGTGTGGTTGGCTTCTCACATCCAGAATCCTCCAACATCTGTCGACATCAGCCGTGTGTCCTTCAAGCCAGGATGCTTCGTGGAAGAACCACCATGGGGCAGAGTCTTGCTTTTGCTTATTCTCTTTCCTCCAAAATAACCAGGCAACTGTACCCAAGGATCCGAGCAGTGCTCAGCAGTCACTGTTAACACCTGCACTCGCTGACCAGCACATCAGGGCAGGCAAAGGAGAACATAAAAGGTTTCACAAGCGCCTCAGTGCATCAACCTCCTGGAAGGAGGATATAAATCTATGAGACCTTTCACGAATCACTTGCTGTGGTGTGATGCAGCTCCAGCCACCGTTAAAAGCTGGCTGATAACCACCAGCTCCATAAACCTGGCCAAAGGACACAGAGGTTGCAAACAGCCAAGCTAGAGACATCCCTAAAACCCAAATCTGCAAAGGCAGGCAAGGGAAATCACATGAAAAAGCAGCCTTTTCATGCCAAGTGGCTTTAACCCACCTACAGGGTCTGTGTTTGTGCTATAGAGCACCCTGAGCACCAATCACAGGTTCATCCAGGAACAACCCACCACCAACTAGGGATGAAGAACATATTGCAGAGCTTGGCATCTCAATTTAGGCAGATCAACAGGTCAGTCTGAAAGAGACTGAAAACAGGCTCCTGGAGACAGTGAGAACACAAAAGTTACCAACAGACCTTGGCCAGGATTAGCAATCAAGGACCACAAGCCAAGGCTGACACTTGGTAGGTCAGGGCTGAGCGCAAGAAGCTGGCACAGCAGCTCAGCTCTCCGTTAGGGAATGGCACGGCTCCACCTGCCTGCTTCAACCTTTCCTGCAGTTTCTTCACCCAATTTTTCCTCTACCTCAGTCTTGCAAGTCTAAACCTCCAACACTCGGAGGTGGTTGCGGTTGTTGGGCCTCCGGCAATTCGCACCAGGGCACAGCCACGCACACACACCCCCCTGCATGCAAACTCAGAGCATTAATAATTCAATCATTTAATTAATGCTTATCCAAGCACAAAGCCCTTACCTTTGGAAAGCTGCAGTACACGGAGTCAACCAGAGGGGAGACAGCTTGGGATTTACAAACCATTTCAGTGTAAAACTAGATTCTAATAAACGTGGAAGGGAGGAGACGGATTCAAGGCTTGAAGCAAAAATGAGCCGGGTTCAGACCTGTCTCATCTAGGACAGGTTCCTCTGCTTGCTGAGTGCACGGTCCAGGGACCACCTTTCCACCTCAGTATCCAGCACCCACTCCCAGGTGAGAAGGGACAAAGCCACTGCAACCACTCTGCCACTGTGGACCCATGGTGGACAACACAACCATGTGCATTGATGGGGGTTTATTACACCACTAAGAAACCACCTTTTACACTGGTAAAGCACAGGAGATGATGTGGAAAAAGGCCCTGGTGTTTGCAGAGCAGAGCCAAGAAAGAAGAGATGGGATGTGGGATGAAAGGTGAGATTGGCTTTCGGGTGTTTTCATCAACCAAGCTGAGTGTGGCATGGGGTCAGCTGTACCTTGCACAGCAGCCAAAGCTACGGCGTTGGGTTGTGCCTCCCAACATCCAAGGGCTGCAAACGGGTCCAAAAGCAAGTGTCACTCACACTCAGGGTCACTGCGTAAGAAAAGTGGGGGGATATGGACTTACAGAGGTACATAAATCAGTCAAGCACTCCCCCAAGGTGGTCCTTCCAATGACCCAGAGGGGATCACTTCCAAGATGCCATCTTAACATCACAGAATGGTTTCAGTTGGAAGGGACCTTAAAGCTCATCTTGTTCCAAACCCCCTGCCATGGGCAGGGACACCTTCCATTGGACCATTCATGACAAATAAGGGCACAAGAGACAAACTGAAGAAGTTCAGAGAAGAGGGACAAAAATAACGAGGCTGAAGGGATTGGTCTGGAAGAGGAGATTAGAAGAGCTAAATATGGAAAGGTTGGTTCAGTGACAGCTATGTGGGGACACAGCCGTAATCTACAAACACATGAGGGATGAAAACATCAAAGGAGAGAGAGGAATTACGCAGGATGATGCAGAGGAACAAGGCGGAAATGGGATGAATCAAGCATAGGAACATTTAAGACAGACGTTGGCCAGAGCTTCCTGGCAAGGAGATTGTTCCTAAGAACACCAGTATTTTCCAAGTGGGAAAATCCTTCATCCTTCCACTGCTCTGCTCCTTTCCCCTTTCTTTCCTACATCTCTCCAGTAATACCATAAGCCACCCACATCACTCCCCATGGCACCCCCTCAGTACACCTCAGATCTGCCCCACACCAGGCTCCAAACTGCCAACAAGCCACATCCATGGTTTTCCCAAGACACAGCAGTGGTCCTCCTCCTTTCAGAGAGACAACATCCAACACTTTTGGACTTGCCCAAGCTCAGATGAGGCACTGGCAAATCTCAGCCTGACCAAATTTTGGCAGGGTCATCTTCTTTTGATGTTCTTCCACATTGCAACCATGATAACGAGCATCTCTGATGAGAGAGCAGCTTCAGCTCTAAGGTCCACCTCCATGGCCGGACTAGGAGGTCCATGGCCAAGCAGATAAGGAAAAAATCCTCCTCTCATCCCATTGGTCTCCCAACAAATGGCAGTAGCAAGCTGGAGGATTTTCTAAGCAGTTTTCCAGCACAAGAAACTCTATAGTCCCTGGCTACACACAGCATTTGGTCCTGAGGGTCTTGTGGACTCTTCTCTCCAAGGTATGAGAAGCCTAGCTCTGTGCTTGTGCCTACAAAATTTGTCTGGGGAAGGGTAGAGAGAGAATGAGGCAACGCTTGGTCCCTGCAAAGCAAGGTGCACCTCCTGAGGCACCCACACAGCTCCTGGAGGAGGTCCAGCACTGGGGAAGCACCACCCTGAGGGCACCAGGGGATGGCAGCTGCGACACTTGCCTTGGTGGCACCATGAGAAATGTCACGTCCAGACCATGTGGTGCACTCAGCTATGGATCAGGGGAAAAGAGGCAAATCCATTCCTTGGATGCTTCATTCAGAGACCTGCTGTCACACCACATACACCACCTACACTGGAGCATTTTTACACACAGGTTGTAGCCAAGGATTGGTGGCTCCTGGAGAGGCTCAATTTCAGGGCGAGACACACATATTTCGGATGCAACAAGCAGCAAAGTCTAGGAGGAGTTTCAGATCTATTTATCCCTCAGGCAAAAGGAGACATCTTCCTTCCATCTATTTAATATTAAAGACCTGCTCTGGTATGATGTGCACGTCCCAGCCCCCGCAGGCTGCACGTTTAGGAAGCTGCCCGCTTGGCTCTCATCTCTCCGTCTTTGTAGGTTTTGCTCCAGTTGCCAGGAGAGATCCTGGTGCTTTCCAGACACAAAGCCAGCTCTGTTCCATGGCCTGATGGGGAGGTTACAGGAGGAGAGTGAGCAAGGAATGAGCCCAATCACATGACACACGAGGATGTGGTGAGGAAGAGGGTGTCACTGCGTGTCCCATTCAGGTGGTGCTGGAGAAGCAGTGGTCAAGTAAGTGCCTCTGTCTCCCAGAACACAAGACCAAAACCTCACACTAACATGGGCATGACAAATGTCTTCGCTTTTTGTGCTGCATCCCATGACTGCGTCTCCCCCCACTCCTCAAATCCCAGTTTTCCAGCAAATTCTTTCTAACATGCTATTTTTAAAGCAGTATAAGCCAATGTTCCTATTCAGGTTGATACATGCTGGGCTCACCCCAATCCCTCAAGCAAAGGTTTGCACCCGTGTCCATGAGCTCCCACCGGGAACACACAGGAATCGGTGCCTGCTGGATGCAGCAATTTCAACAGAAAGCTTTTCAAGCCGATTCCCAAGGTTTTATTAATTATTGAAATCAAGCTGCTGCCTCTCTAAGCCCCGAGCAGAACGGTGCCCGGGCACCGACCCCAAAGCAGCACAGCACATGCTCCTATCACCAGGATGAGCTGCAAGAGGAGGAGGAATGAGCTTTGCATGTGAACCCACAGGCTCCCATCCCCTACCATCACTCTGGGTTTTAGTTCCACCCTCGCAGATGAAAAGCAAATCCCCTTTCTTTGGCTCAAATGCCTCTCAGTGCCTCTGCTCTGATCACACAATCACAGACTGCTTTGGGTTGGAAGGGACCTTAAAGCCCATCTTGATCCAACCCCCCACTGGAGGCAGGGACATTTGCCAGGAGCTGATCCCATGCTGCCCGTGGGAGCCGGTGCCTGGCTGCTGGACACGGCTGGGGCGTGAGGGTCTCACCTGGCAGGTCTGTGCTGCCGACCGGCAGCCGCCGGCTGGGGAGGATCGATGGCTCCTCATGGGGAAGCTGAGCAGCCGCGGAGAAGAGGAGTTGAGCCAGACCATAACTCACCACCTGCAGCCACCGACCAGCCAGGGAGCAGTGGAGCCACATCGGGGCTTTCAGCCCATCTCAGGGAGCAGAGCTCTGTGATTCACATCCCAGGACTGTGCCGACCGCAGCCATGCTCCTCCGAGAGAGCACTCCATGTAAAAATAGAAAAATAGCTTCAAGTGGCTGTTTCATCAGCTCCTCCGAACCGTAGCGAAGGGAAGAGCTTGGATCTGAAATCCAAATCAGCCCCCACCAAACGGGGATGCTGACACCACCCACGGCTGAAGCTTTCTTCCAGCCCAATTAAGCTCCAGGAAGGTTTTTAGCCTCTAACCTCACATTTCTCAGGCTGCGCTCAGGGATACCCACAGGTCACCAAGTCCCAGCTAACGAGAAATCATTCCCCTTTGCCACGAAACAAAGCAAAATGAGACAGAAAACAGTGACCACCAAAGAAACACTATCCAGCACCGGCAGCCACTGTCCCTCCTTCCACCCAGCAGCACCTTTTGCACGCACATGTAAAAATGAGATGCCAGGGGCTGGTGGGCACCTGGATCAGAGGAGCAGCAGGGCCAATGTTGTATTTAATCAACATGCTGGATTTTTACCTGGCGTCCCTAAAATAAGGAAAAGATACTGCTGGAGATAGACCCACCATAAGCAAGCCCAGATATTCACCCATTTCATTCCCCACCCTGCTGAAACTTCATTGATTCTTCAAATTACCAGCCAGCTAAGGCAGGGCAATCCTAATGCCATGAAAAAGAGTGGATTGATAATAAATAAGGGCATTTTAGCCTCAAGAATGCCATGCTCAAGGTGACCTGCTGCATATTGGGGTTTGCTGGCCACTGTGGCCCTGAACTTGGTCACCCATCATTAAAAATCAACCATTCCCCTGGGGTAGAGAGGGATCATGGTGCTCTCAGCTGTGGGGGAGAGCTGTTTTGGAAAGCCCTGTTGGAAAGACACAACAGATTTGTAAGCCAGAGCCTGGAGGATTTTTATGACCAGCAAGGCGGGCATAAACAGAGGTAGCCATAAGCAGAGGGAGCCCTCGAAAGGAATGGGGAGCGTCGATGCTGCACCCCAAGCAGCCCAGTTGGCCCAGGAAAGCAGCCGTGGGCTCAGCGAGGGATTAGCCCATGGTGGTTGTGAAGAACCCCCAAGCCTGCACATGGAGGGTCCCACTGTGGAGAGCTCTTCCAAGGCAAAGAAAGTGACCAAGGAGCCAGCGTTGGGGTTAATGACCTCCCAGTGACCTGCTGGCTGCATGTTTCCACCCCCTCCATCCTCCCCACCTGCCTTGGTGAGATGTGGGATCAGAAAGCTTCTTATCTGCTCCCCAGGGCTTTCCATGCCCAAGGGTTGGCTTTGAGGGACAATAATAGAGTCGTTTAGCCCCAGAAATGCTGAGGATTCAGGGTTGGACTCCATCAAGTGTTCAGAGCCAGCCCGGAGGCCACGAGTGGGTATCACATACTGTTCAAGTCATCCTTCGGTCGCTTCCATAAAAAGGATGCCCTTAACACAGAGGGAAGCCACCATCCTACAGCTCCACATTTCCAAGCTCCTTGGGAAGCTGGTCCCACAGTGTTTCTTGGCATTTAATTCCTAATTAGAGATTTTTTTTTCAAGTCCAGGATCTTGGGGAGGGAAAATAAAAACCACAAAAATACAAAGTCAAGGCAAGTAGGACAAGGCAGGATACCAGAGTCTCTCCCAGTAATGTCACTGGATCAGTGTCACAACCCAGTGGAACCCTGTAAGAGAGGATTCCTCACTACCAGTATGGCAGTCTTCCAAAGCCTACACTGGAAGCTCCAGGACCCACACAATGGTTGGCCAACAGGTTTCAATACCTCTACTTCCTTGAAGCAGCAGAAATGCATGTCAGCCTGTAATAAACCCATCTGACCTTTAATCACACCATCTCTCCTGAAAACACGGAGCCGGCGTGTCTGTACACACTCATCTACTCCTGCCTCGTACCTGAGGGAAAGGAGCAACAGCGTTTTATTGACAATCATCACATGAGATGTTATTTGGACAGAGGGAGAAGATTCCCAACATGCCAATCAGCATCTCTGGGATGGCCAGAGCATACCAGCGGGCTGCTTGTCTGCAGGTCGGGGCTAGGAAACAAGGCATTGGCCAGGGAGCAGCAGGGCTTTGTGCAGCTGTAGGACACACAGGAAACAGGCTGGAACATGCACACAAAGGCAAGAAGCAGATGGATGCAGGGATGGATGGATGGAGAGAGGGAGGGAGGGATGGATGGATGTTTGTGGTAATCCCTGGGATCAGAGCAGTGTGGGCAGCAAAAGCCCTCCCTGCAGCCCTTCCCCATCACTTGGGATCTCTGCCAACATCTGCCCCGATGGTGGCTTTTGCCAAGCCAAGGCAGAAGGTGACATCCTGGCACCTGTCTGAACACCACCAAAGTCTTCTCTACAGCAGAGACCTCGACTATGTGCCCTAAACATCAGGTAGCTCACGTGGTGACAACCAAGTGTCTCCCCAAGGGTCTCCCAGAGGCTGCCAGGAAAAGAGAGGGGCACAGCTGATACAGCAGATCCCAGAGATGCTTCTTGGCCATGGAGACTAAAGACCAAATGCTGGTGTTTGAAAGGCAGTGCCTCAGACAAGGAGTTTGATGCTTGCAGGGATGAAAGGTTGAGCAAAAGGCTGCATGGGGACTAGGGAAGGACCTGGGGCTGGGAGGGACTCAACAGAACTAAAGAGTTAAAACTTGGTGTGCCAAGAAATTATTCCCTTCACGTGGAGGAACACCAACAGACATCATGGTGAAAGAAGACCTGAAGAACATCCCTTGATAAGGTAACAGCAACTAGAACACAAATAAGGATGGGAAAAGCCAATGTGACACATCAAAGCCAAGGGGCAGCAGAGGAAGGAGTGAAGAGAGCAGAAGACAGAGCTGGTGCCCAGCTGGGACACTGTGGTGACACTGCCTTGGGCAGCACTGAGCAGGCAGGGAGAAACGTGGGAGGCAGAGTGGCAGAGGGAAAAGCCTTTCTCCATCATATCCGCAACCTCCGCAGCCTCCCTTCCCACCCAGAGCGGAGCAGGTGCCCTCTCTGCCCTCTGTGCTGGCAGCTTCCACAGCTGCCATCCCCAGAGATTGCTGAGCTGCAGTCCTGCTCCTTTAGCTGAGCATCTCCCATGGTCCATGACTGTCACTCTCTTCCCTTGAAAGCCCAGAGACCGTAACTCATCGCTCAGGCGGCTTTAGCTGCTGCACAAATGATCCCCAGCCCTGAGCCATGTCCTGCCCATCAGTCATCACCACCTCAGGCTGGCAGCTACAGCCATTACACATCAGCTGCAGGAAGCCAGACGGTCCCTGCTCCAGCCTATTCACATCCTTGGGAGTGCCGGGAGACAGCCAGTCACCTCCTCAGGCCAGGAGACATCCCTGCTCTGGCTCTGGCTCAGCCACTTCCCCTCTCTGGGGGATCAACACTATGGGCATGAGCCAGCCAATGTGGGGACTTGCCCTTTCCCAAGCCAACAGCTCCCACCTCCTCACAGGCAGGCAGAGGAAGACCTCGGAAAAGGGGGCTGAGCGCCGAGGCTGCAGACACATCTTGCTTTAATTGCATCAGCAACCACTAAGCAATTAATGGCAGGGAGAAGGAGGAGGAGGAGGAGGAGGAACAGGGCCAGGAGAGAGAAAGGCATGCAGCAAGCAAGGGAAAACCATTTACTCCTTCCCTAAGGAGAGGGGCACTATTTACAGCTGCAGCTGTGGTGGCCTCACCTGCTGCATCCTGCTCCCAGGGCATCTCCTGTGCTGTACCTGGACCACTAACATGGCTCCAAAGTCTTTTACCCGCAGTCATCTCTTAGCCCCAAACTGAGATCTCCAACCCCTCCACACCCACAAACCTTTCGACACCCTTCGCAAGAGCCAGGCAAGCATCTCTGCCAATGGCAAGCAGGGACTGGAGACAGAGCCTCCCACGACCACCCTGGAGCTCTGGTCTGCAATGGCACTGCAACTCCCACCCAAAGCAGCCCAGTCCCTCAGCAGTTGTCACCTCCACGACCACGGCAAGCAGGAGAGTGAAGTTCGTCCCAGGGAGACATCATCCTTCAAAGCCTCCATAGCTGGATCCCAGAGACTGCAGCTCCCCAAACACAGCCTGGAAAGTGGAGGCTCTGGGATACCAGAAAAGCATCATCTCTGAGGAGCAGCAAACCAAGCGACAGGATCTGTGATCAGCTTTGCTGCGCCTTTAGCCATGGGAAGCAGAGCTTGGGGAAAAGCCTGAACACAGCAACACCGACAGCTGGAGAAAAAACCTTCAAGGAAGGGGAAGTCAAGGAGATGCTAGCCTGATCCCCAGCTGGAAAACCCAGCCCTGAAAGGAAGGCAAACAAATGAGGAAAGCATCCATAGGAATTGTACACCAACTGGTTTGCAGTCATCTCACTTAACTCTCCTCTTCATCCACTGGCAGTCCAGCCTGCTCAGGGATGGCAAAGCCAGGCAGAGGCACCCTCCCCTGGCAGCTCTGCTCACCTCTGCTCCTGCTGGAATAACACACTACAGCAATTTTTTGCTCTGTGTTGCGACTGCCAGGACTGTCAGTGCTTGCAAGGCTCAGGCCTGACTGTGCTCCCACCAAGCCAGCCCTGTGGACTTCACCCACAACACAAAAAGGCTTTTGCATCGTTAACAAGCCCATGCCTTAACAAGCCCATGCCGAGATCAGAGGATTCCTCCCTATCTGGTCCCTACAATGTGAAGCACCCCAAAACTCAGTGCTGGTAATCCCAAGCACTGATCCAGCAAAGTCCTTGGTCAGATCCCAAGCCCTCCTCCTGCTCATGAGCAAACCTGTTGGTGGCTTCAAAAATCCAAGGAGCTGGACTCCAAATTCAGGTGTGCTTAGAGAAGCACAAGGCACTCCATGTTGGAAAGCTGCCAGCTGGAGTGGGGAGCTGTCAGGAAAGGTTCAGCTGGCAGCAGTGGCTTCTTTCTGAGGATACTCCCAGGAACAGCCTGCTTGGCACCCCCAAAGTGGACACCACAACATGTCACTGCATTGATTTTGCTGCTCAGCAGCGCAGACCCATTCCCAGCACAGAGCTGCTCCCGGGACAGTTCAGGACCAATCACAGCAGAGCAGTGGAGACCTTGTGAAATTTAACCCCTATGTGGTAGAAACTTGATGCACCCTAAGGCTGAGCACTGGGTAACTACTCAAGACCCAGCAAACCCACCTTCACCACCAATCCTTGGCTGTGAAAGTTTCAGGCTGTTAGTGGGACCAGGCAGCAGTCCCAGTGTCCATAAGGAGCTGTGCGCCCTGGCACAAGAAGCACGAGCAAGGAGCATGGGCAGAGGGGCAACCTGGCAGTTTATCAGTTATTTTCTTGGCTCATCTCTTGAGAATTGACATTAAAGGGGGTGAGGGGACCAGACAGAAGCCTCTCCTGCCTCCTCGCCCTGCACGGACGCTGATCACACGCTTGCCCAGCAGCAAGGAGCCATCCGGAGCCTTGCGGCGGATACTGAGTTTGCCAAGAAGCTGGAGAGAGGTGCGAGGCACCGGCAGCAGCAGCAGGCAGTGATTTATGGAGCCGACGTGCCTTCCCAGGTCACACATGGATGGGAGCCTCGCCTCCTCCGCGGGCCAGCAGCCAGGCCGATTATCTGTCATATGCTGCAGGACGTGGTGCCAGCAGCCGAGCCCAGATCACCCAGCTAGTTTGCAAAAAAAAAAAAAAAAGATAATAATAAATAAAACCCCGCAGATGCAGGCAAACGGCTTTTGTTCAAGCCCCTGCTTGCCGTGGTAGGTGAGCAAGCACATCAGGCTTCGTGAAAGCATGTAATGCCTGGAGGCCGATGCTCCTCGAGCTCCTGGAAAGCGCGATGGCAGCCAGCAGCAGGAGCTATGCTCATGGGAGCAGCTCTGCAGCTGCCTGGCATCTGCCCATGGATGTTCTCCCACCTCAACTCACCCCAAATTTGGCCCCGGGGTTTTTGCGGTGTTACAGGCGTCGGGGTAGAGCCGGTTGCTCCGTGAATCCCGACACCGGCGCGAAGCTGCCTCAACACAGAGCGAGGAAAGCAGGAAAACAGCCTGTGAACAGAGGGTGCTCACAGAGCCACACTCATTAGCCATGTGCCTTTTACAATTAGCCCGTGTTGACAAATGCACTTTTTTTCTGAAAAATCAATTTGAAGAAATCAATTTTTCAGAAATTCAGATTTAATACTGTGTTTCCTCCAAATCCCGTTTCCTCTGGCAGACACGAGGGATAAGCTGAGAACCACCTGGACCTGAGTCGCCGAGCTGAATCATAGAGGCCTGAAGGACACGAGCTCCTGGAGCTGCCACCTGCCAACACCACATTAACCGTTTTTCTCTTCCTTCTGTTTCGGTGAGTAATCCCCAGACACAGCCGCTCAGCGGCAACATGCCATTCAATATTCCTCAGGGAGTCACAGAGCCTTTCCTCCCTCTGGGATCAACAGGGGGAAAAGGTTTGTGGTCCTTGTTTGACAGCCCTGCAAAGTGAGTCCCATCACTTCCGAAGTGTATTCCATGAGGAGTTTTAAGGGAGAAATCAAATTTCACAGGAGAGAAACTCAAGATATGTGGGTTGAGACTTCGAGAAACTGATTTTTTTTCACTTGGTTTCTGCCAAATGCCTTGGAGGATGTTGATTTTCTAAGGCAGAGATATTCAGAGATGCTCCAAAAGAAGATATGCAATACCTGAAGCTTCAAACCTAATCATCAATAAAAATACAGCCCAAGGCAGAGATCCAACCTTGTGTTTTGAAGGAACAAATAAACCTGGAAGAGTCAAACAGTCAATGCACCATCATCATAGCCAAGAGCCAAACTGCAAAGATGTGAGGGTTTGGGTGCAGACATGGGAACATGACCACAAACAAGCTTTATTCTCATTTTTTAGCCCATTTTGGCCCCACCAGCTGCATGTCCAGCTCATGTAGACCAGAAGAAGGGCCAACACACACTGCCCTGCAGGACAGGTGGCTCCTCTGAGAGGTGAGACCTCATCCACATAGAACCTAAGGAACAAATCATCACCCGTGACATCAAACCACCTGACACACCTGGAACCACCACTGGGTAATCCAGACCCAGAATGTTTTTACACCTCAGATATATCACCACAGGCCATAAACCCATCCGCTGCTCCACAGCCATGGTGGGGGAGCCTCCAGTGACGGCCAAAACTGGGACCAGAAAGGACAAAGAGGTGATAATCTGGGAACAAAAATAAAACCTTGGGGTTGTGAGCCAGGCTCTGTCCCAGCCAAGCTTGCGTGCTAGAAGTTTAAGAAGGGGGTTGTTTGCTGACAGCTTAAAGGATTTATGGGAAGGATTAACCATGGCTTTGCTGATGAGGGAACCAGTGGCAAACTCAGAGCAATCCCATGAGCATGGGGAGAAGCTGGAAGAGGACAGGGAAAGGGCGGACAAGCCCACAACAGTAAAAACAACAGGGATGGTTTGTTTTGCACAATGGACTCAACTGGGAGCTGCTTTTCCCAGCATTAACAACCCTGGTTTGCTGCCCACTAAACACAGGACAGCCAGATCCAGAGTCCCACCTTCACAGTGCAGGACCATCGGGGGAACCAGAGGTGCCCAGGAGCCGTACAAGTGAAAACATTGCAGACCTAAGCCATGAGGAAAGGTGCCCAAAAAGAAGAGGGTGCAGAAGGCCTGGAGGAGAAGTATGTGGGTGTGGGAGTCCTGCTCTGTAGATGGGGGAGGAGGAAAATCCTGCTATGAGCAGCAGGCAGCAAGGAACCACAGATCCGCAGCACTGGTTGCTTCAGGAAAGCATGAACTCCATGAGGTGTTTACAGCCAAATCAGGTTCATATCCAGGTGGACATCCCAGGTAAAAAGCAAGAGGCAGCAGATCTGCTTCAGACTGGCTAAGGAACACACAACCGGAAGGGTTTGCTGCAGCAAGCACAGGATGCTGGTCACCAGGAACACACGTAGACGGATCGATGAACTTGTCTGGCAAGCTGGAGCCCAGCAACAAGGGCATGTTCCAGCTGGGAGCAGCTAATCCACCCTCTCAACCCAGTGCAGCTGCTCAGCAAACACGCATGGTCCCCTTAAGAGAAAGCGCAATCAGCCCAGATTTAGCTGGAAGAGGGTGGGGATATCGCTGAGCTCCAAGCCATGGTCTGAACCTTATCTGCTGCTGTAATACCTATCAGTGTTGATACAGATTAAAGGATTAGTCAGGATTACTGCAGGCAACCCCCCCTCGCCCCAGGCAGCGAGGATGGGCATGGGTGCGGTGCAGCTCCAGCCTTCCCCTGCACCCACAGCCCTTGGCACTGCACCCCTGGGAGAGGAGCCTCTGGAACACCTGGGGAGGAGGCTCTCCATGAGCAACAGCAGCCATGGAACATCAGCCCATCCACAAGGGAGCGAGACTGAGCTCTCTGGGAAGAAAACAAAGCTTCATCAACCAGAATCCCAGAGGGAGTTGGGTTTGTTGTCCCTACAGTTGCCTACCAACACAGCAAACCTTCACAGACCAGCCTCACCACCAGAAGAAACCATCCCACCACACTCTATCCACATCTGTCTATTCCTGCCCAGGCCCTAAGCCCTCTTTTCCTAACACGGGCATTTGTGCAGCGTTGGGAAACCGCCTGGTTAAAACCTGCTTTTGATGTCGCCCGGCAGAGCTTTTAATTGGATCACTTCGTGACCCAGTTCCCCACATGGCTGCACAAACCCTTGAGCATCAGTGTGGGAAGGGGTGGCCAGGAGCAGGTAGGACACCTCCTGGGGTAGCAGCAAAGCTCCGATGACCATGCAAGGAAGCAGGAAAGATCCCACATCAACCTTAGGCTGAACATAAAACACTGTGTGGGGAAACTCTCCACTGAGATCATCACCAAATACCTGCTGTGTCCAGAGAGCTGAGGCCTGAAACCTGTCTGGGCAGAAAGTGGTTCAGGACAATGGCAAGACTGGAGATCTCAAAGATGAACAATCCCCCAACGCTGCCTCCCCTCCTCATGTACCCTGTTCCCTTCTCCAGGCAGAAGCCATCAAACAGGAAGACCGTGGCTGTGGTCTTCCCAGGGTAGTAGTAAGTGTGGTAGGGCCTCACATCCCAGCCAGCCACCCAGGACAGCCTGACTCTTATAAGACACCGGTGGAAGAAAACACAAACTTCCATTCTGCCCAGGTGAAGGCTGCCCAGAGAAGTTGTGGCTGCCCCATCCCTGGAAGTGTTCACGGCCAGTTTAGACACAGGGCTTGGAGCAATCTGGTTTAGTGGAAGGTGTCCCTACCCATGGCAGAGGGTTGGAATGAGATGGGCTTTAAGGCTGCTTCCAATTCAAACCAGTCTGTGATTCTATGGAACACCAAGGTGGCATCAAATGTGGCTCCTCCAGCTCCTTTGCTTCTGCCACCAGGAAAACTGGAGGGAACAGCAGAGGTACTGAAGCAGTCAGCCATGAGAAGAGACAGGCACAGACACTGGGGCAAAGTTCTGCAGAGCAGGACACCACCATTCTGAAATGAACACCTGCTAGAGGCAAACTCAACTTACAGAACCACAGAATGGTTTGGACTGCAAGGGACCTTAAAGCTCATCTCATTCCACCTCCCTGCCATGGGCAGGGACACCTTCCAACTTCGTTAATGCACTCACATCCACATACCAACATCCCACATGGATTCAGGGATGATTCTTTAGATCAACCTGCAAGCCCAAGGCAGTCTCCCTGTCCATCCTCACTCCCTCAAAACCATCTCCTCTGAAGGGTGAAGCCCAGGCAGCTGCTCTAGTCTACAGTTTCTTCCCAGCAAAACACCACCAGGCTGCAAATGGCCCAGGTAAGAATGTGGTGTCCAGTCCACAAAAAACACACAAAAAATAAAAGACTCCTTCCCCTTGTGCAGAGAGGATCTGAGTAAGAGAGAGCATCAAAACTTTCACCAAACTGGTCACATTTCACTCCAAAGCACACACAGTATGATCACCTCTCCATAAGAAAGAAGCAGAAGACCTGCAGTGTGGACATTCAAATGATATTTTAAAATGTCTAATCAGTTCTGCTGAAATTTTAGTTTTGGTCCAGCAGGGTTTGTCCAACCAGAAACACACCAGCTGTAGAAGCTACTCTCGGCGCTTGGGTGACCGGGGGCCATCAGCAGTAAATCTGACACTGGAAGAGCATTCCAGCCCAGCACCAGGACAAGGTGATTAAACCTCTACAAATTCTTGGCCCAGGTGGAAGAGTGGCTGCTTTTGGCCCTGCTGCAATCACACGCCAGCTGGAGCCCTCCAATGAGTCTCCAGAGCCAGGCTTCCCATCCTGCTCCATGACCCCAGCCAGGAGCCAGCACAGCTCCTGCCCAGCATGGATGTGTTCAGCCATCCTGGGAATGTGAGGAGCACTGTGGGCAGAGCCACCAAGGTGGTTTTTGATTATGCTTTCTGATGGTGCTGTCCAGAGTTCATGTTTCTAGAGCCAAGAGAAGCCCCTGAGGAAGGAATACACTGTCCCACTAACACAACCTCCTCCAAGTTAGTATCAGAAATGTTTATGGAGTCAAGGCTACCAGGAATTGGACTAAATGATCCTTGTGGCTCCCTTCCAACTTAGGATATTCTATGCAACATGACTTCAACCCTCTGCTCATGGGCTGTGGTGTCATTCCCAGGTGGGATACACAAGCCACCAGCCAAGAGGCTCAGAAGGAAGTCCTCTTACGAGCACACTTTTAATACCCTGTTAATTGTGAATTAACCAAGCTCACCCAGTACAACCACTCCCAGATGCTTTGGGAGAGGCACAGGACAGCACACAGGCAGGGCTGGATCTCATGGATCCTGCAGCAGCTCTAACTCTGCCCTCCGGGAAGCAGATGGCATCCAAACCATATTTTGCTTCATGGCCACGCAAGTTGGGAGAACACATGCCACGTATACCTACACGTCTCGTCAGGGAAGGAGTGCAGCTCCCTGTCACTGCACAAGTTGTCAAACAAAGTCACAGCATACGGACATGTGATTTTTAGCGAAAACACTGCCAGAAGGAGGATGACGAAGGGGGCAGTGCCGAGGCTGCTGAGCTCCGCTTAGCTCGGCACTTCCCAGGTGTCGAGAGCCAAACACAACTCCAAAGTGTCACCAACCTACTTTTCAGATGGCTCTTCATACAATACCTCACGGATCATCTCTACCACACTGCCACCATCGCATCCTCAACACCTAAAGCTACACCAGCTATCAGGCTTGTTATGTCAGCTTGTCACAGGAGATGACAACCCATTCATGAGCAATCCATTGCAGGGCGCAAGGAAGATGAATGTCTGCATCAGCAGATTCCAGACTGTTCCCGTCAATCCGACTACGTGCATGCAGATCTCTCCTCTCAAGGATTCAATCACCTCAACCACAATTTCCTGCAACCTCCCTGACCGCTATTAGATCACCTCAGGCAGCATGTGACAAACTCAAACACTCTCATGGAGAATTTATAGTCCTCCAACCCCCCAGCAGGAACGACCATCTGGAGTATTCGGGGCTTCCTGGGGTTGTTCTTCGTGCTCACCCACAAATTGTTTTACAAGACAAAGTCCCGAGAGCGGTACTTAGTCTCAAGCAAAGATTATTTTTGGCAGCTTTATCAGAACAGTTCTCACTCCCTTAACCTCTCCTTGGACGAAAGCACGTTTAGGAAAACAATCCAGATGTTGGAATATCAATAAAACAAAAAGCCGTGGTACAACAGAGTCTCAAAGAGGCCTTTACAAATAAACACAACTTGGGGGGGTTTCTGCTCAGCAACGCCAGGCCCATGCTCATAAACCAGAACTACATGCTTCTCTCCCCAGGAATCGGAAAATAAAAGCTGGTTTGGGTTACCCAGCTGCAGGACACACACGCAAGAACTGCTCCTGCAGCTCTCCTGCCCCTAAATGGTCAAGCTACTCCTACCACTCCATGGATTTTTAATCAAATTTTCCAAAATAATCATTTACAGAAGGAGTTACAACAGAGCCAAACCCCAAAATGAGAAACTTGGGCTGAGATGATGTTATGGGAAACCTGCCATCAGCTCTAAGCAAGGGGCTGGGGAGCTGATGAAACCTCCCATCACAGCAGGTTTGTCCACTCCTCACACACATCTGAGTTTGAACCTAGACATCATCCACGAGGGCTTTGAACCTCAGAGCAGCATTTCTCACTCCTAAAAGCACTCATCATCCACAACTGAGCACCACTGAATCACAGACTGGTTTGGGTAGGAAGGGACCTTAAAGATCATCTCATTCTAACCCCTCCCTGCCATGGGCAGGGACACCTTCCACTAGACCAGGTTGCTCCAAGCCCCATCCAACCTGGCCTTCAACACTTCCAGGGATAGGGCAGCCACAGCTGCTCTGGACAACCTGCGCCAGGGCCTCGCCACCCTCACAGCCAACAATTTCTTCCCAATATCCCATCTAACCCTGCCCTCTGGCAGTGGGAAGCCATTCCCCTTTGTCTGTCCCTCCAGGCCCCTGTCCCAAATCCCTCTCCAACTCTCTTGGAACCCCTTTAGACACTGGAAGGGGCTCTAAGGTCTCCCTTCTCTAGAACTCCCTCCCTCCACCTGCCAGATACACATCCTTTGGATGGAGTCCAGACTGGCTTTCTGGGCTACGAGCAGACATCTCCAGGTCATGTCCAATTTGTCACCCACCAGTATCCCCAGGTCCTTCTCCCCAGGGTTGCACTCAATCCATTCTCCCCCAGCTTGTCCTTGTGTTTGGGATGGCCCCGGTCCAGGGACAGGACCTTGCACTTGGCCTTGTTGAACTTCATGAGGTTCACACAGGCCCAACTCTCCAGCCTGCCAAGATCAACTTCTTGAAGAAATCCAACCATACCACAGTACTGCCCCGAACTCCAAGGCCACTATTACTATAAATTAAGCAATCTCCTCCTCCCGAGCCATGCTGGCCATCTCCAGCAGGTCTGGGATGACTGTCATCAACTACTCCCAGAGGACTCAGCCTCATTTCCAGCTGACAAGTCTCCAGCACATTGAAGAAGGCTTATTTTCCCTCTCCCCTCACCCAGTCGGGGGGGGTAGGAATGTTAATGTGATCCCATTAAACGAGCCAGAAGAAACCCAACCCACCCGAGCCACGGCCCCGTTGTTGCCCTTTCCATTCATCGGCAATCTCGGCGTGAAGTGCGGTTGTCAGAAGATTTCTTGGGTTTCCTTAAGTTCTTCTGCCAAGTTCTGATTAAAATCCTCCTAAGTGGTTTCCTCTTTATTCCATTTCCTAGAACTGAGAAGCAAAGCGGACCTGAGGGCGGCTTTGAGTGCCGGAGCTAACAGCCCCCAACACAGCCCGGCCATCCGAGTCTGCCACACCGTCTCGTTAAGATCAATGGGAAATTGAAAGCGATGCTCTTCCCATCTCCCGTATCAGACCATCAGCTCCCAGAGGAGACTGGGTTTTAATGGCCTTACTGGCTGGCGGGACGCTGGGATCACTCAGTTGATGGGGGCTGCCGAGGCACCTCACGGGGCGCTGCTTCAGTGCCATATCTGAAAGGGGTTCACCAGGGAGAACAGTTCCAAAAGGCTTTTGGGCAACACACAACAGCAGAGCAGTGGGAAAGGGGCAAAGCACCGCACTGTAACACAGGTCTCCATGCCCAAAAACATCCAATTTACCAAAATCCCAGTCCCTCACCCCATCTCAACATGCTCTGCTTCATGACGGAGGCTTTTAAAGAGAAGCCAACCTCTCATCATGGGCTCCTTATGCTACTGGCTTGGGAACTGCACCAAATTGGATCCCCCCCTTGCCCAGGAAAATCTGGCTGCTTTGGCGGCCTGGAGGATGAAGCTGTTGGTTTCTTGCCCAGAAACAACAGGCACTTGCAAGTCTGGTCACTCTTGTTCCTGCAGCCAAAGGCTGGAGACCATCAGAACACCACAAAGATGTGCTTCACCTCACCTGTCCTCTTCTCCCAGCCAACAGTAGCCGAGGAGAGCCCCTTCCCTGCAGAAAGGTGGATGCATTTGGCCCCAGGGCTCAAGCACACAGGGAGCGCTGGGTACGGAGGTGGTGCAACAGAACTCTGAAACAGCCTCTGTTCACACAAGAAAAACCAGAACAGGATCTGCTGCTGCCCTCTGCGCCAGGCCTTCTGCCTTTGCAGGGCCCCACAAGGGGAGGTGCTGACGGACCCAAGGCACTACTGAGGAGTCCACAGCCTGGAAACCCCAATGTTTCCAGTTTTCAATGCCATGCACCTCCTTGGGCCCTTGGGGGAGCGGGTAAACACTGAACCTACTTACAGAGACCAAGTGGACAGGACATACACGCTGGCCCAAGCTACCATTGAGGGATCTATCATGAGCAACACCAACAGCTCCTGTTTTCCTGGTCTGAAGGAAACAGGAGAGAGGAACACAGGCTGCAAGCCCCTCAAAAGCAGGGCCTTTTCCAGGGACATGGCTCCTCCATAAACAAACCAGGTAGCAACTTGGCAAAGCCATGGCACGTTCGCTCATCCCCAGGCTGAGGCGTGGTTTCACATGCAGCCGTGGCTTTTTTGATGCAAGATCCAGATCCGGTCCAAGAGCTGAACCACCCACCTGGTTACCAAGGGGTTTCAACTTCTCCCCCAAGTCAGGGCAGCTCTGCTCGTGGCCACGGGGGTTCAACCAAAAGGCTGGTTTGCTTCAAAGGGATGTTCATCGCAGCCCCTCCCACTCCCTCACCTTGCCCACAAAGCAGAGCACTAAGCCAGCCTGCAAAACCATAAAACACTAAATACCCAAAGAGTTCCTGCACCTTGAAATGTTAATGCTGAGCAAAGAAAGAAACCTTCCTGTCAGCAAACCAGCTCCGTGATACATAGACATAGTTGCCTTCCTCCCCACTCCAAGAGACAGAACAGTAAACAGCCCTGGAAATCCTAAAAGGCCATTCTGTGTACAAGGCATCTCATAGATCTGCTGATCTCTCCCGTGTCCAGGTAGGAGAGGCTTTACCAGCACGGGCAAGCTCTGCCAGATGACAGTCACCACCTCAAAGAGCTGCCTGGCACCCAGCCATCCTCTCCTTACAGGATCCTTTCAGCCCTGGAAAACAATTTCCCCTGGCCTCTGAGCACACACAGACTGGACCTGGTGCTCAGCTGTTCTTCCAAGCTCCTTTCCTCACTCAGCTACAGTACTGACATCCTCCCTTCTCTCCTGTGTAATCACAAAGGCTGGAGAAGACCTCCAAGATCAAGTCCAACCACTAACTCAGCACCACTCTGTTCATCACCAAACCACATCCCCAAGTGCCACATCCACACACCTTTCAAACACTTCCAGGGATGGAGAGTCCGCCACTTCCCTATATATAAGGCAGCATTAGGCCCTACATAAGGGCAGCATATTCTAATGCCTGAGCACCCTTTCAGTGAACCCTTTCTTTGCTCCCTTCTCCTTGTAAAAGGCATCTCTTCCCTGTGCTGTGGTGGTCAAGAGGACACAGAAGCACAAGAGGACACAGACCTGGGTTCAGTGTCTCACCAGGGAGGGTGGGCCAGGATCCCAAGCTGGCAGGGTAGCACCAGCTGGAAACACTCACTCAGCATGCACCGTGCTCCATGTGGGACCATGAGGACACCACAGCCCCCCTGCCACACCACACCAGTGATGGACCACCCCAGCACCAACACCAGCTGTAGTGGTACCGATTCTTTTTGGGATGGCCTCCCCTTTTGGACAACACGATTCCACTGGCCACCATCCACAGACAAGCTGCCAGGTGGATGCAGCTCTCCCTCCTCCAGCCCCACTGGAACCCACCACCAAGCCCCAGCTCCAGGGTCCTTTTTTGAGGGCTGAGCCCAAGTTTCGTGGCCACCAGCCACGCGGTTCAAACACGCCACAGCCATCTGTTAAACAGCTGAGCGGGGCCGTTCCGGTGCGGGAGGCAGTGTACCTGCATCCCAACAAGCAGAGGAAGGGACGGGGGGGGCGAGCGAGGGGAGTCTGGGAAGGGCATTCATTTGCATAGCACCTGGGGAAAATATCACAACACTGCATTTCCATGGCTAATTGGGGGAGCGAGCAAGCTTCCTGGAATGAAATTACTTTCTGGCTTGGGAAAAAAAAAAACACAAAAACACAGTGCCACAACCACAGGATTTGTAGCTGCAATGGTGTCTTCTGCACCTGGAGCACCCAGTGCTCTCCCCTACAAAGCCCATGCTCATGCCTAACAGGGGAGCATCCAATCCATGTAGAAGACGGGGGAAACTGAGGCACGAAGGCCCCAGCATTTGCATTAAGGGAGGCCAGTCCCGAGCCCGGATGGGTCTTCTTGTTTCCTCAGCACTGGACAAAATGCACTTTTATCACATTCCATCACCTCAGTGGGATGTAAAACATGGCGACCTCCATGTCCCAACCAGAATTCCAGCTCAGGCCTGCAGAGTGGGCGTGCTCTGTGCACTATTCATCGTGACAAATTTTAAGATACCCCAAGTGCATTAGGGTCAGACAATATTTTAGAATAAATCTAGACACCAAGTTTTAAACCCACTTCAGTGTCAAGCACAGGGGAAATGTCAGCAGATATGAACACATGCCTTTACCACACCATACAAAACCTCTGTAGTAGCACTCTCCTGCAAAGGGATTTATCCTGCCCACAGAATGCCGAGATGGAGCTGGCAAGGTTCAGCCAGTGAGGCTGGGGGCACAGGGGGAGAGGAAGGATGGTGAGCATGGCCACCACATGCCTTCCTGGGTTAAGCAGTGCTGGTCAAAGCCACTGTGAGCCCTGCAAGAGGCCAGTGAACCCCTAACCCTCACACCACAGCATAACCCTGGCAAAGCCCCTGTTCCCAGCCCCAGGTGCCACCACCACGGCCTGTGCCCCCAGCTCCAGCCCCAGGTGCCGCCACCATTGCCCATGCCCCCACCCATGCCAGCCCACCCACCCATGCCAGCCCACAACCTGAGCTCACCCTAGAAAACCCCGAGCCCGTTTATTTACATCAGATCAGTTCCCTGATCTGGTCCGTGGGCAGGAATGAGTAACAGGGACAGGAATATCTCGAGCAGATGTTGTCACCAAATACAACATATCGTCAGGCTGCTGGTGGCTTTAAATCATTCCGGAGCCCGGCAGTTGCTTCCCAGCCCTGGGCTGCTCTCCCAGCTGCTGGCTCAGCTCCGAGCCCTGGGGTGGCTCCTCTTGCACCCGATGAGGGCTCGAGCTCCAGGCGCTGGTTACCACACGGTAGTAATGTCACAAAGTCACCCCAAAAGTCCACTGTGATCACCACTGCCTTTTCTCCTTCCCACCTTCAGCTCTGGGGATTTGGGTGCCCTCTTGTCCAGCACCTCTCCGGGGTTGCCTGCACACAAGGATTCACAGGAAAGATAGATTTCACAGCTCCAGCCCAAAGCATCCTCAAGAGCAGCAGCAGAGCAACGCAACACTGTGAAAGCAACGGCACAGAAGACGCCATAGCTGCAGAAAACAGGGAAAAGGCAGCGAATCCCCAGCCAAGCAGTCTTTAAAAGCAGAGGAGGGGGAATGCAGGCAGCACTGAGCTCTGCAGCCCTTTCCCGCGGCCTCCCTGGCTGCCTGCTGGAGGAGCAGCTTTGCTCATTAGCGGGTTATTCCTGGCACACTCCCCCCGCATCAGCTCCCCGGCAGGGCCGCGGGAGCAGCTCGCCGGGTTTTGAAGCCTTCGGGGTCCAAGCACTCCAGAGGCGCAAATCTTCCTTTAAAGAAATCTCCCTCAGCAGATAAATGGTGCTGGGTAACTGGGGTCATTAGGCTAATGAGCAGCCACCGACAGCCTGGAAGCAAAGCAAAAAACACCACAGAGTCTACCCGAGCCCGTTAGCCTCCAAATCTGACCCGTCTCCAGCAGTTCCCATTGCCCTGGGAGGAAGAATCAGGTCCGTGAGTCAGCAGGATCAATCACCCGCCGGCCTTGCCATCAGAATCTCTAATCAAAGCACTGGGGGAGCGGATTCACAGGTCGCTTGTGCCAAGGAAGCAGAGAAGGGGCCGTCCCCCCTCTCTGTCACCCCCTCGTTAGCACAGTGTCGTTCTGCTCTCACGGTGTCATTCCACTCTCACGCTTCAGGAGCAGGGAGATGTTTTCTCCGCTTTCTCAGTGCTGCTCCATTTCCCATCACCATGTCCTTGACAGGGAGCCGTATGTCCTGCTCCCGCTCCAGTGGAGACGGGGCCGCATTTTGGCACGACGACCAATTCACTGGGATACGGCAACACCGATGGGTCGGGCATCAAAGCTAACTCAGCCCTTTAGTCCTTCCTAACACTGCCAGCTGGGAAAGCAACCAGGGAGAGATGCAATTTTCCCTTTGTAAAGGCTTCAGAGGTGGGATCAGCTGGAACTCCCAGCCTGCTACATCCAGCGGTTATAAAAAAAATCCCACATATAAATAACCTCTCAGCAGGAGCCAAAACTCCAGGACTAACCCCATGGTTTGAAGTGAACGAGGCCAATTTCCTCCTTTGTAGCTCTTGACACATGTTGGCTGCGTGCCCCCTTCTTGCCTTGTTCCTGGAGCAGAAGGCTCCAGGCAGCGGGGCTGGGGACGATAAGGAAACGAGCAGTGTCATTCCCAAGGCCTCCCAACACAGCCCTGTCAGCAGCTCTGGAGGGATCTGATTCCAGTATGGCTGGAGAAAAGGAACCACAGTGAGCGGAGCGGGCAAGAGTCGGCAGCTGCCTGCACCCCCCTGCACCTCCCTGGGCTGCCAATGTCACTCTGGCTGCCATTCCCTGGAAAGAGCCGAGTCCTGGGGAGTAAGGGGTGGGAAACGGCTCCTCCCCAGGGTTTTCTGTACAAACAGGTCCCTACCCAAGTGCTGGGCTTCCAGGGTGTCCTAAAAATCCCTCTGGAAAATGAAGCACAGGGTGAACACCAGCTCTGAAGGGATGGATGGAGCCAGTTTTGGAGGGTCTCTAAAGCAGCAATTGTTTTCACCAAAACACCTCCACTGGGAGCTTCTCCACCCCAACTCTGGCCCCAAGACAAGGAACCCCTTACCAGTCAAAATCCCAAGCACGTCTTCAAAGCACAAGGCTGGGACCAGCCCACAATGTCCCATCCTGGCTCTGCCCCACATTAAGAAATGTCCCTAAAAGAGTTTACACCCACCTCCTGTTGGGCTTGGACCCAGCAGAACTACGGGAAGATCTGACCTCTTCAAGCTGGAGTCACCCAAGCACCCCCCACCCCAACCCTCACCGCTGCATCCACCACCAAACCTCATCCCTCCCTCAAAAAATGGAAAAAGGGCTAAAAAAAGGCAACTGTGCTTTGATTCTAGGTAAAGGATTCATAGGGGGACGCCTGGGGATCCATTCCACATCCTGCTCAGGCTATAGGACCAGCACTGGAGACACCATGCAGGTGCATGTCCCTGAGTTAGAGGAAGAAGGTTCACAAAGGTGACACCAAAGCCACACTGCAAACTGCCAGACAAGCCAGTGGCAGCAAGAAGAGCCCAGGGATGTATTTTTGGGGAACATTTCTTTTTTGGTAGCTGCCACTTGGCATGGTGTGACCACCCACCCCCTCCACTGTCACGCTCTCCTCCCACAGAGCCACAAGTACATTTTCACACCAGCTTTGGGGTTCAGCCACTGCAGTGTCCCCTCCCACTTACAATGTCCCCTCACCACTGCACCACCCATAGCAGGGATCCTTACTTCGAGCACACTCAGGGCATGACCACGCTGTGTCCAGGGGGAAATTCAGGGGGAAAAAATGCACCAGCAGCTTTCACCCCCTCTCCCACAGAGGGACACGACCGAATTCACCCTCCTGGCTGCCCGAAACCGCAGCGCACGTGACCCAGAGAGGCTTTTCAGAAGAGCTGAGTCTCCAGCGGCTTCTGTTTGCCTTTCCCTTGTTTGCAGCAGCGTCGCATCTGGACGCTCGTCAGAAGAGGAGGAAAAAAAACACCCCCTCCCTCCTCCTGCTGAACAACCTCTCAATCAAAACAAAGCCGAAGCGGCAGCCAAGAGCTGGGAGGCTCTTTTGTTTAATGCTCAACATCCCCTGGCCGGCCCGGCGTGCCCAGGAGCGGGTGCAGGGGCCACGGCACGGGCAGCGAGGTGGGTGCAGAGCTGGCGACCGAGCGCCCACCGCCGCAGCCACCGGGCCCTGGGGCCAGCTCGGCCCTGCCACGGCAGCCGGTGGGGCAGGGACTGCACAGCGGGCGCTGCTCCTCCATGCACGGCCATTTTGCTGAGCGTGGCTGCTCGCCGAGAGCTGCCGTTCCCTCCCAAACACCACTGTCCCTCCAGACCAAAGCCCCATCGCCAATGACCCAGGGACTGATCCAGCCTCTGGTCCCCACACTCTGGTCGTGGGTCCATCAGCACAAGCTCTTTTCTCTCCCTGGTGCAAAAAGTATTAAGCTTCCATTGCTGGCCCCCCAAATATCTTTTGGGGCTCCAAGAAGCTGCCCAGGCACCAACCACAGCCTGAGGCAAACTCGTGTGAGGTGCTCAGCCCATCCCAAAGACCCTGGAAGGTCTCAGCAAGGTTATCGCCAGTGGGTTTCATCACGATCAGCCCCCATCCCTGGAGAAGTTATCACTTGTGCCCCAACACACTGATGGCATCAGGTTCAAGGAGAGCATGTAACAGGCCTGGACAAGGCCAAGATCCGCACCAAGAAAAGGGACGTTTGGGATATTCAGTTCCTGAAGCTTCACTCTGGGAAGCAGCAACTAGAGGAGCCATGGGGGTCGCACTGGCAAAACAAATTCCATTAAACCCATGGGCCACATCCACAGGCTTCATCGCTGCGATGTCAGACATGGGAGTAAGGGTGACCTCACCTATGGACATGGCACCACAGAGCACTGGCTGACATGGAAGGGTATCTGAAAGAACCGACAGCAAAGCTCCTTCCTACACCTTGCAAAGACTTGAGGGCTGCCAAACCCTGCAGTGAGATACTAGAAGAGCACAGAAGCAGAGGCAAGTAGGGTGAGGTGGCTGGGGCATGAACTGGCTGGAGCACCAAAACACCTCATCAAGTCAAAACATTCCCTGCTAAAGTGTTCATTAATCCAGCCATGGAGATACAACAGAACCTCCTGGTTGAAGATGCCAGCTCAGCACGCACCTACCAGCCTACCCTGGGCTGAAGCCAGTAGAGGGACAGACAGTCTCTTTTCCTTCATCCACAGATGGAGACCAGCTTCCCTGCCCGGAACGGAAGAGGGAGTAGCACAGGGTTAAGCAGAGGACAAGCTGATGGAGTCCAAAGGTTGGGCTGAGTCATGTTGTGGCCGTTCCTGTTTCGGTCTGAGCAAGTTTCTCGCTTCCCAGGCAGGGTTTGTTGCCAGGCCAGAATGAACCTGCCCCCTTCATCCCCTCGATGCACTGCCGGGAGGAGCGTCCCTCCCACAGCCAGCATGTATCTCCGCTCTTCACTTCTCCTTTGGACTCCACATGCAGTTTTTGGGGCACCTCCACAGCTTTCAGGAGACAGGATGAGCCCAATGCCATATCCCCCATCACCACATCCCCCATTGCACCCTCTCTGTCCTCCACCCTGTCCCAGGCATCTACCCAGCCTCAGGCTCTTCCTCAAGAAACAAAACTGTCTTCCCACCCCTTGCCATGCAGACACCTTTCTTCTCCTCGCCCACGGCTTTCCCGACCCAAAGGAAGCCATCCAGCTGCCCCCGGGAGGCTGATGAAACACAGTCAATGATTCCTCCTAAGTGCAAACGCAACACATGTTCCTGCAGATCCAGACACTAAATCCCTTCTCAAAACAGGGATCAGCCCTCCAAGCTGAGCATTCACTGAGGTGGTTGTGCCTGAATATAAACAAGTAAAATGGTAGAACCTTCCTCACAGGGCATCAGCATGGAGATGACAGAACGGTTTGGGTTGGAAAGGACCTTAAAGACCTTCCAGGGACACCTTCCACTAGACCACGTTGCTCCAAGCCCCGTCCAACCTGGCCTTCAACACTTCCAGGGATGGGGCAGCCACAGCTGCTCTGGCCAACCTGGGCCAGGGCCTCGCCACCTTCACAGCCAACAATTTCTTCCCAATGTCCCATCTAACCCTGCCCTCTGGCAGTGGGAAGCCATTCCCCCTTCACCTGTCCCTCCATGCCCTTGTCCAAATTCCCTCTCCAGCTCTCTTGGAGCCCCTTTAGACACTGGAAGGGGCTCTAAGGCCTCCCTGGAGCTTCTCTTCTCCAGGCTCAACACCCCCAGCTCTCCCAGCCTGGCTCCAGAGCAGAGGGGCTCCAGCCCTCAGAGCAGCTCCGTGGCCTCCTCTGGACTCACTCCATCCTTCTTATGCTGGTGCCCCACAGCTGGAGGCAGCTCTGCAGGTGGGGTCTCACCTGAGCAGGGTAGAGGGGCAGAATCCTCCCGCCTCTGCTGCCCGCACTGTGGGACCAGCCCAGCAGACAGGGAGTTTCTGGGTGCCAGCTCACACGGCTGGGGCATGTTCAGCTCCTCCTCCACCAACACCCCACCTCCATTTTACCCCTCCGGCTGCAGAGGATTTCAGCAGCTGCATCAGTGAAAGAAATAAATCTTTGATAGTAACAGCACAGCAAGTCATGCAGGGTACGACCCAAGGTCCAGCCGGCTCCAGTACTGCCTGTGACAGCGGCCAACACAGATGGCTGCGATGGAATGTAACAGCCAAGCATGTTGAGATACTTCCCAAACCACTTCCCAAGCTCCTGTCCTCCTCGTGCTTTTCCCAAGCAAAAAAGACATTGTTCTGTACAAACCCTGATGGGCTTCTCCTCCACAAACCCACCAAGTGCCCCAGAGCACTGGTGGACTTTCACCATCCATAGTTTTTGGCAGCAACATTCCAGTCCATCATGTAGAACAGCATCTGCTGCTCTTCCTGGTTTCATTCACTCTGGTTCCACTGCCAGAATGGACAAGGGAACAACACATCATCTCCACACCACTCCTGAATTTTACAGGCTTCAGTCACCTGCCCCTGGGTCTTCCTCTCAAGTGGATATAGCCCCCAGCCATTTAGTAGCCCTTGTCCCAGAGCCATCCCATGGCCAACCATCCCCACCACCCTTCTCTCCACACATGCTCCCCAACAAAACCCTGGCCTCAGAACCTCTCCCAACTCCACTGTGCCCTCCCACCTCTCCTGGTGCCCACACTGTGATCCCCACACTAAAGCAGAAATCCTCCTGGGAGCCGCCGGCTGCAGACACGGCGATGTGCACCCCAATACTGCCCAGCCACTCTCCCAACCCCAGCAAGTGCTGATGGCAACAGGGCCGAGCCATCCCAAACACACATGCTTGTGATGCTCACCCCATGTGCAGCAAACATGTGGCTCCACAGGCACACACTGGAGACATCCATGTGCAGCTGGCACAGAGGAGAGTGCAGACCTCCACATGCTCAAAGTTTTCCCCATTTACCCATCAGCCACTGTGATTACTGAGAAACAAGGAAAGAGTACCAAAATGGCCATGTCAAGCCATGCAGCCACCCAGAGCCCAGCACCACCCGGACAGACAGCCACTGACCCTGTAGGCTGTGTGCCACTAGTGGGGCTTTTTGTGCAAGTAGCTTGGCCAGCTCTGCATCGCTGCCACGTGTCAGCAGAGGAGCAACATGACAAACATCACCCACAGCCCTGGCTGGCCTGGGCTGGATTGTCACCACCCGTGGGACAGAGCCCACGTACCATCGGCAGCTCCAGGAACAAGGCAGTGACTCCTGTCAGCCCTGCTCCTTGTGCTCACCCACGAGCCCATGCAGATCCCACACTCACTGACACATTAAGGGATCCTTCTCTGCACATGATGCAACCAGAGAGAAATAAATTCCTCCAGGGGCTGCAGGGAGCCTTGGCACTCAAGGGGAAGCCAGCAGGACACAGAGCACAGTGGTCCACAGACGCCATGTGTCCCGTTGGGAGCTGGAGTGGGCACAGCACCAGGACATCACCTTGACTGCAGAGTGACAGATGCCAGAGAGGCCTGGACCCACTGGCACAGCCACAGCACCAAAGAAACCAAATCCCAGAGGGCACAGCAGGATGGTACCCGGAGCACAGTGGCTGCAGGTGATTTGCTGACACACGGTTCCCAGCAGCCAGGAACAGCTTGACAGTGCCATTCCATCGCCACGTCCAGACACCGGCACACCACATGGCCAAAACACCTTCACACCAGAACCAGGAGGCACCAGCCATCACCAGTGTTGGTCCCAGCAGTACAAGACACATGATCCCGTTCCCTTGCTATCCACAGCAGGACATCCTGGCACAGGAGCAGCAACGTCACCCACACTGACACCTTTCTTACCTTCTCTGACTTCACCTTCTTCAGCTGCCGGCACTCACTTTCCCCATCCTCCAGCTCCGACTTAACTCCCAAGGGATTGAGCGCAGCTCCCGTGTCAATAGCTATACTCCCAAGCTGCTCGGCAGCAGCAGGCTCTGTCCCCTGGCCCCCATCATACTGTCCCACCCTCACTGCCAGGGCCAGGGGCTGCAGCACGCTGGACTCCTTCTCCACCGCAGCCCCTGCACCCTCACTCCTTTCCTTCTTGCTTTTGGATGAGCCACCCTCCTTCTCTTTCTTGGAGCCGGCCACGCTGCGAGACGCCTTGGCCGACTTCTCTGAGCCCTTCGGGGTGACAGCAGGCACCAAACCACCTGAGTTCGCGCCATCCCCAGAGCGTCCTTGAGCCTCCTTCTTGCCACCAGCTCCCTCACTGGGAGTGAACAGGGAGGACCCTGGGGTCGGCTTCCCACTGTCCTTGCCAGTCTTGCTCCTTTTTGACTTGGATTTGCCCTCCTTGCCCTGAGGGCCCGGCACTGGGCTCACAAACTTGATGTTATCCGGTAGTGTCGCCACTGCGTTGGGTGCCGGGAGCCCCACCTCCTTGGAGCCCGACATTTCCAATTTCTGCTGATCCTTCTCCAAATCAGCGTCCAGGTCAATGATGAGATTCCCTACACCAATGTCCCACTCATCCCCGCTGTCGTACGTCTCAACCGGGTTCGCATCAATTCCTTTCCCTCCGGAAGCTCCGCTGCTCAAGGACATCTTAGAGTTAACAACCCCTCACGATTCAAGGCTCTTCCCTGTCTCCACGCCCTGGGGGTCACCTACGTCCTTGGGGGGCTTCCAGTGGTCGGGGTCTGCCCAGGTGACGGCATCGCTGCTGGAAGGGAAAGCAAAGAAAACAAGGTTACACACGAAGAGCCGCAGGCAGGCAGATCTGCCTTCATTGGCAGCCGCACCTGCAGCCAGGAGAGATCTGGGCAGGGTGAAACCCCCAGCCTCCCAAATCTCCCCTCGCAGAATCCTCCTGCCATCCCCCAGGCTGGGGCTGCTCGGCAGCTGCCCCCGCAGCAGCAGCCATCTGGCACCGGTCCTCGATCAATACCGGCCCTGGCAGGTCACGGCTCTCGGCTCCAACAAGACATTACTCACACGTTTCCCCGCTCGCCATTTCCCTCTGAATTATCGAGCGCTGCCCCTGGGAGGGAGAATTGATTCCTCTCCTGCCGATGCCACCCGGAGGGAGGGCTCCTCTCCACACCAGCCTCGCTGTGAGGGACGAGAGCCGCTCGCCAGGGAAGCAGAGTGCCTCAGTGGGAAATAAATGCCAGGCTTCAGAGTGCTTGTGACACTTGGGACGCGTCAGAGCGGTCGCCAAAGGCCATATCGCAGTGGGAAGCACAGGGTTCCCATCCCACACCTCCAGGCAGCACAACACAGCACCCGGATTTGGGATGTTTACCACCATCGCCTCCACAATAAGCTTCCAATGGGAAACCAAGACACAATTGTACAAGTACCCAGTGTTAACTGGGAAGTGGGGGCTCAGCCCTACCTGCCCACGCCACAGCTGACCCCCGTGAGCCCAAAATATCTCCTCCCAGCTTCCCAGCCCCTCGCCCCGGGAGGGAAACAAAAAAGACACCCACGCGCAACCTGACACAGCTACAGAGTCGTGGCAATTACCCTGACCAGACATAATTAACACATGTAACAGCTTCTTCCCAGCACCATCCAGCCGGGCTGCCTGCACTCCAGAACCCTTAAGAAATCCTTGACCACCCATTTGGATGAGGCTCCTCTCCAGGAGCACTGTCCTCCCCTTCCCCACCAAGCTTCAAGCCTGCTGGCTCCTGGTACTATTTACGAGCGACACTTCAAAAACAGGTGACTTGAAGAGAAATGAGAAGGGAAGAGAAAAAAAAACACACACACACACAAATTTCTTCAAACCCCAGCAGGCAGGAGCCTGGAAAGCAGCTTCACGGTGCGTTTCCAGAGATGCAAACACTGTAAAAATGCCAGGGATTCTTTCATCAGCCAGGCTGCCGCAGCCAGACCATTTTCCATCTGCTCCCCACAGCATCCTCGGCTCTGTACAGCTAATAATCCGCTCTCTGACAGGTCATTACGGAGATTTTTAACCCTAGGAGCTGGGGGCTTGCGTGCAAGCTGGAAATGAAAAGCACTGACCTCTCATTTCAGCAGCAGGGAAAGTGCCGAATCAGGATATCACTTTGTGCACCGGAGTCACTAACGGCTTCCCAAAGCTGCCCTGCATGTTTCTACTACTACCTCCTCCTCCTCTTCCTCCCCAGGACCGGCTCCCTAGTCCCAAGCCAGGGTGTCCAGCCCAACCCCATCAACCTGTCTCTTCGGAGCCTTTCTCCAAACCGCCGGTGGGGCCAGCAATTGGCAGCGACCACCTCACCTCTGCATGGCACAGCCAGCTCTTTGTGCCACGGATCTACAACAATCCCTTTGTGCAGATGGGCAAAGATGGTAACAAGACGGATGAACCAGATTTTTGGCTCGTAACAGCCCCTTCCCAGCCCTAAGCTGAGGCATGGAATCCAGGAACAACCCCAATGGACAAGTGGACACAGCACTGATGCGCAGGACCAACACACAGGAGCTGCTGGGAGAGGATGAGGCTCAGCCTCCAAATCCAAGAATTGTCAACCCAAGGTTGGAGCAGGCAAAGGGCCACGGCCAGCTCGGATCAGGAGGACAAAGGACAAGGATCTGACCTCGTAGTGGCAGAAAAGCAATGGACAATCTGCAGGGTTGTATTGCGACAGGCACATCATCTACCGCTCCACGCAACAACTCCACGATGCCGGCTTGGCCGGCTCTCCGCTCCCACCAGGGAATTCACCTTGCTGTTCCAAACGTGCAGATACACACGCACACACATCTCCATAAATATTATTTATACATGTGGAATAAGGAGAGCAGATGAGCGGGACTTGGGTCTGAAACTCTGCAAGCAGCAGCAGTTTTTGCCAATTCCTACCACAACAAAAGGAAGAAGGAGCCCAGAAGTCCACTGAGTCCTCGGCAATTAGAGAGCTAGGAACAATCAAAGGGTTAGAAAACAAGAGGAGCAAAAACCCTCACCCTACAGAGGAGGTGCCGAGGGAGCCCAGGCTCTGCTAATGCAGAGGGAAGAGAATCACAAACAGGACGGACAGGAACATGCTGGATTGGCAAGAGCCGGGGGAAGGCTCGTCATGCCAAGAGCAGGGCAGGGAGCTCATGACGTGCCACAACGGGAAGAGGGACTGGAGCAGGGATTGGCCCTTTCCAGCCCTAGACTGAAGGCTGGGACCCCATTTACATGATGTGGGGGGGACCCCCTGAACATCCTCAATTGCATGTGGCTCTAAAAAAATTACCCACAGCTCTAAAACCTCCTCCCTGAAACTTCCAATTCCCCATTTCTCTTCTCCACTCTTGCAGGCTCTACCTTGCAGCTGAAGGAGCGTTTTGGGTCCCTCTCCCAAGCCAGACCCCCAGGGATTCCCAACCTACCCTGTCATCATTATTTTGGTAGGTGGGGAACCCTGGCTCCCACAGCCCATGTCCCAGAGAAAGAGGTGCCTTTCCCACTGCCTGCTTTGCCCAAGCTGGAGAAGTGCCGGGTTCTATCCAGATCCTCCCTGCTCTCCTGCTGGGCGGTGTAACGCCACCATAAATCATGGCATCTCGGAAAACAGAGCGAGGAGATTGATTCAGCTGTAAATGTGTCCTTCCCCTTACCTCCTGCCATCGCAGGATTGATCCCCGCGCAACATGAAAAGCATGTGCTCACTTGTTGGCCTGGAGACCTGCCAACGAAGCGTTTTAAGAGCAGTCCTGGAGCGCAGATCCTACAAGGAGACAGCTTTCTGCTTGGGAATGCTGCACACACACAGCACCAGACATGAATAATTCAGCTCCATTAGGTGCTGAGACCTCTACAATCCACATCTACGGGCTGGGACAGAGCCAAACCGTATTCAGAGACAAACCTGAAAGTTCACTTTCGGGGCTGCACACACACCTAGAGACAGCTCCTCCACCAGAACATTCACATTCCAAAAGGCAGCGAGGAAACCACACGAGCCCCCGGCTCTTTGTGCTAAAACCAGTGCAGGATGCTCAGAACCTGCCAAGCCCGCGCCACTCCAGCTTTCTCTGCCGGTTACCGGAGGCCAAGAGACCAAAGCAGGGAAGCACTGACCGCCCAAGGGCAGCAAGATGCAGGAGAAAGCTCTTCTCCTGGCAGCAGCCAGCCCACACGTAGGGAGTCTGTCTCATAGCCATGTGCTCCAGCCTGCAGCGCTCCAGGATCAGCCTCTGGTGGCTTCCAGACATGACCGACTGCAATTTTCACCCTGATTAACTTTCAGGAATGCCCGCAAGAAGGAGCAGCAAAGAGGACAGGGAAGGGGGGGAGAAAATCTGTAGGACACGGCATTTCCTCCAGCGGGGCACGAGGCAGGGAGCAGAGGGTTCGGCGAGATGCTCTCTCCAGCCAGGAGCAACCCCAGAGAGCAGACAGAGCCCTCCGCTCCCTCCTGGGTGAGGCAAAGGCAGTGGCGTGGAAGGGCTGCTGCCCCCCCCCAACAGCTTGCCAAGACCCCCAAAGGGCTCCCCACGAGCCCCCAGCCAAGGCAGCAGCACGAGGGGCCACAATGCGAGGCCCTTCCTCCCGCGGCTGGCAGCCAGCCGGCCGCTCTCCCCATCCGCTGCCTCCGCACAAGATCCCTTTTTGTTTCCTTTTACGACTAAAGAAACTCGGGGTGGTGGGGGGGCAGCGCGGTGCCTTCTCCGAGCTGCCGCAACTCGCTCCCCGCTCAGCTCCCACCACCGCGCCTGTAATCCCCCAGCTGGGCTTGTTTGGGTTGGATTTTTGTTAAGTAACTCCCATGTCTTTTCTGCAGATTTCTTTTTAAGATGTTCCCTCTCTCCCCGCCCCCTCTCTCTAGAGCTGGGGGAGAGGGAAGAGAAAAAAAAAGAGAGAGAGAAAAAAAGAGAAATGTTGAACGCGAGCCAGCTGGCACGAACAAGAGGAGACGGAGAAATCTGCACAAAGGAGCTTCCTCACTCACTTGCTGCTTTCAGCTCAAGAAATCACGCAGGGGAGGAGGGTTCGCTCTCCCCCAGACATCAGTCAGGCCGTAGCAGACAAAGGAGATTTGCCATGACACCCTCCAGAACTGCCACCCAACGTGGGCAGGATCCCTCCACCGCCTGCGCCCGGCGGGAGTCCGAGCTGTTGCAAAACACGCTGAAGCACAGGGCTTCAAAACAAGCTGTTCAATGTGGAATTAAGCAAGATTTTGAATGGAGGAGCTGCGCTCCCGCCTCCGCGCTCACACAAGGCGCCGGGAGAACTTCGGTGGCTCTCGGGGCTGAGTGGGACGGCGCCGGCAAGCTGCCAGGAGGGAGAAGGCTGAACCCAATTTGAATAAAATGGAGCCACCCTTCTTTTTTTAATATGGAGGTGCACCCCACTAAGACTACATGTTCCAGCATGCACTGCAGCCAGAGCACCGGGAGAGACACTGCCAAACTTAGGCCGGGACTCCAAGTTTTTGTAGGCTGAGCCTTGACACTGGAGATGAACCTGACACAGGGCAGCGCTCGAGTGATGAGTCATTTGTTGGCATTCTTGAGAAAAGCCTGAAATATTTCAGTCCAAGCATGACAAAAGCAGAACAGATCACTGGAAGAGGCTGGAGATGGAGGAAGGTGGAGAGGTGAGCAGAGCTTTGGTGTTGGAGCAGCCAGGCAATCACCCTACCTAGAGGAAAGCTCTGGAGATCTATCAGCCATAACACCCAAATGCTCCTGAATACACACTCAGGCATCCACTTCACATTCTTCATCAGGCAAAAGATGCATCTAGGATCAAAATTCAACCTCACACCCACCCCCGTCTACTCCTGACCTTAAAACACAGCCTTTATAGCAATGTTCAGGAAAACTATGGCACATGAAAATGTTCAGCAAAGCTGTCAATACAAGAGTCGTGTGCGCAGTGCCAGTGTTTGATGAAAATACAAGATTAGCTAAAGCTCAGCGTTTGCTTCTTATTGACACTTTTTTAACCTCAACACCATGAGCAACTTGACCTAGAGCTGAAAAACCCAACATTGTTCAACACGGCTGACAGGCAAAGCCACTCTTGCCAGAATCCCTCACTTCCCTCAGCTCCCAAGAGGCCACATGCAGCCCCAATGCACAAGGCACACAGAAAGGGGGAATACAAAGACAGGCAAACATTTCAGGCTTTCCTTTATATCGTGGAATGGGGAAAACTGGAACAAGTACCTCTTTAATCCTCCTGTCAGTCTTGGAAGTGTCATCACCAAAGTCCCAATTTTTTGCCTGTTCGTGCCTCGAGAGCCCAGGGTTCTTCAGATTTGCAAGTATTTGATTTTTATGTCTCTCAACTTGTGTGTTTTTTTAAGGTACCTACTTCTGTACTGAATGAAACACGGCTCACATTTCCTCTGCCAACTCACAAGGAAGTCCAAGAGCTTCATGTTTCAAGAAAACCATTGGTAAGAGAACCATCACACAACCACATGGTGTTCAGCTCAAGCAGGAGGTACATCCATACCTACAGGCCGCCCACAGGAAGGCACCAAACATTCCACTCCATTCTCATGAAGGACAGCAGGCAAACAGCACCTTCTTGGAATGCCTGCTCACTCTCCACCGAATTGCGCTGCTGGAGTCACTTCTCCAGTAGGAAGCTGAGCAAGAACCATCGTTCCACACAAGTGTGAACATACACGTCAGCATGACTCAGGTCATAGAACGTAGAGCAGACCAGGTTGTAAGGGACCTTGAAAGGTCACCTCGCCCAATCTTTCACAGGAAAGGGAGTCCAGGTGAGATTATACCACCCCGTCCAGTCGTATCTTGAAAACCTCCAGCGACATGGACTCTACCGTATCCCAGAGGGGGTGGTTTCATTGAATGGTTGTTCTCACTATAAAAAATTACTTTCTTATGTTGAGATGAAACCTCTCCTGGCACAATTTGTATCTGTTGCCCCTTGACTTCTCCATGTGGCTCCTCTTTGTAGCTGCCCTTAAGTCCAGCAACGTTTCTGCACACACAGCCCTCCTACGGAGAGCTGAGGACTCTCCTGCCAGGCAGGAGCCAGGTTTGCAGGGAAGGCCACAGTGCTGGGATAACTCAGTGGCACAGACTGGAGGAGCATCAAGCACAGCATGAGCAGGCAAGAGCCATGCCAGTGCTTTGTTACAGCTCTGACAGCACTGCCCTGTCGCTTCCCAAGCCTCTGTCATGGAATGAGCAAGGAGCAGCAAGGCTCAGGCTCTGGATGCTGGCTGGATCACAGCCTGCTCATCCAAGAACGCCAGGCTAGGTGTCTTCCAGCAAGCATGACCTTGCAGACTGCAAAATCTCTGGCAGGTGAAAATGGCCAAGAGCCATCTCAGCACCTCAGCACCCACATCCTCAAGCGCAAACTGCTGCCCAGTGCTCTAAACATTCGGCTGTACTGGGAAAGAGGAACTGAAAAACCTGCATGCGTGGGAGAAAAAGCATTTGATGGTTAAAATAACGGAGCAGCTTCCTTCCTGCAAGTTCAGCTCTCAGACCTATCCTGAATTAGGGACACCCAGCAGGATTTTCCCCTCACTGTTGTGTCTGCCCGCTGGAGGACACCCCTGTTGTAACTGCCATGCCTGGACCTGCACACGATGGCTTAACACTAACTAGAAACACAGCCCCATCTGCACCCAAAACCCGCATCTCCCGCTTGCCCCATGATCCCCGTGTGCCACCCTCTGTGTGTCACGGCGTCACCAGCACACGGCACCCAGCAGGTGCCTGGCAGGCACGGGCAGTGCCACAGGAGCAGACAGGCGTCACCACAGTTTGGCTGCCGAAGGCTGACACACGGACCGTTGGCAGCTACGTGGTGGCAAAAGCAAAAAGCAACACTGCGAGCAATAACCAGCCAGGATTAACTCAGAATCGCTTTGGATCAGCCTGCCCCAGACAAGCCAGTGCATTCCGGCAGCACCAGACACAGCCCTGGTGCTCCCCTACCCACACAAAGCCCATTCGTGTTGAGCCCAGCCAGCCATGTCACTGCTGGCTGGTGCCAAAAACAACATTAAACACTCAAAACAGGATGTCTGAGCCAATCTGTTTGGCACTGCAATGCTTCTCATAGGGACAAACCTAGGGGCTGATTGTCCCTTGAGCAGAGAGCTGGTTTCCACTGGGAAAGCTGAGCAGCCATGTGGATTTAAAAACCAGTCAATTTACACCCTTGCTAAACCCAGCACAGAAGGGAACTGATTTACAAGAGGCTTAGAGGTGTCTGAACTGGTGACCTGTCCTCATGCACAGCCCAGACAAGGGTAGAGAGCACATAAAAATAACCCAAAAGGCTCCCAAACTTCAGAGCTCTGCACAGGCTGGAAGATCGCCAGCAGCGAGAGGAAGCAGCAAGATGGATGTGACCAGGAAAGATCCTTGCAGCATCAGTCACGGAGATGGGAAGAAAGAAGAGCTGGTGAAGACCAAAGACAATCAAGGGGCATAAATAACAGCTGGAGTAAGTACTGGAAAAGGGAGCTCATCCTTTTCCCCTGCACACCCAATGCCGTTAGCAGGGATGTGGGAAGGCACCCGGGGTTATTGGCATCATTGCGAGCTCAGGGTGTCGGGCACCAGTGAACCGGCCATTTGTCCCTTTTCCTTCCAGGGCTCTGGAGGCAGGGAAGCTCCTCCCCTTGCTCCTAGTCTCCCTGCCATCCTCCTGCCCCATGGTGGTCCCAGTCCCAAGCTGGGTTCACATGGTCGCTGACATACAGGTTTCCAACAAGGATCACCCTCCATGGAAGTACAGCAGGAACAGGAAACCACTCACTGTGCTGCCACTCTGTGCCAAAGTCAACGTCTCTTTTCCATCTTCTCCATCCAAAGGAAGAGCACTGGAGTGATCCCAGCTGAGTGGTGTCTCCCAGCTACAGCCCTACCTCGACAGCGCAGTTTGTAGAGGACAGACAGCCACGAGCTTGCTTGCTCCCAGGGAAGGGAGAGCTTCTGGGCTTTATTTCCTCTATTTTTCCCTTTAGGAGCAGAGCACGCAGCCAGCCTTGGCCGTTTCCCAGCCTTCAGAAGAGGACGAACATCTCTCCTCTGCTCCAAAACCGAAGGAGCTGCCACTTCACCTATTAATGCCTTTAATTCCCTTCATTCGATAACCAATTAGGGCACCTTGGCTCCCTGAGCTGAGGCTCCGTTTGCAGCCAGGCCGGTGTGTGCAGCTGTAATCGCTCTTCCTGTCACACCATCAGCCTGGGAACACTTTGGGAAAAAACCAACCAGACTGTGAAGTAAAGGAGGAGGGAAGGCGGACGCAGACAGGGACAAATGCAAGCAGAGCGAGTACCATGCCGAGAAATCCCCTTTTTTTTCCCTGGGAGGGATAATAAATAGGTGTATCTCCTAGATTAATACGGCACATTTGCAAAGCTCTGATATCCATCAGAAAGTTGCTAATTCGCGCTAATGACCCATTGCAAATTGCCAAATTTTGTGAATTAGCCAGCATGTACAGGAATACAATAAAACCCAGCCAGAACCATGTATCAAAGCGGGCTGGGCTTATTTGGGAAGTCCTAGTGTACTTGGAATTACTTGTGGTGATGGATACAGAGGGAAGCTGCAAATTAGATGTGAAATCCTCTCAAAAATAAACAGGAAATCCTCAGGACAAGAAGAAATTTCCCCATGGCTGCTAAACCTTTGGGGAAGGAGCAGTAATTCTCCTGGAGATGAGCAAGACTCTCCACCCACTGGATTCATGGCGAAGTCATTACACACCTCATTTTCACTCCTTTAAAGCTGCACAGCACAATCCTCCAGATCCACCCTTCATCCCTTTGAAGAAGCACCGGGAAAACTCCAAGCCAAATCTTTGGACCCACCTGAACCAGGAATGCTCTGTTTAAGCCAAACTACAAACAGGCTCAGCAAAGTCACTAAAATCAATTTTGTTATCAATAAATCAGTGTGACCACGTCGCACATGATGTAGCACTGTACAGAGATCTCATCCTTCCAGCCATTGGAAGAGTGGTTGAGCAGCCCAGGAACTGCTTGGAAGGAAAATCCAATGCCACAAAACCTTTCTGTGCTCAGGGAAGGAGCAGCATAAAGTCACATTATCTTCCCTTTTTCCTTCTTTTCTTACATCACGCGCAAGGCAAAGAATTGTAGAAGTTAAGCATTTAATGTTTAAATACAAAATATCAAGGTTCTCCTGAAATCATCTTTATTCATCCACAAAAAAACGCACTTGCATCCTTTCATACCCCCTCACACCACATCTGAGCTGACGCTCAGCAGCTACGTCAGTGGGTTTTGTGCGTGTGAAGGACACTCAGCTGCAGTGAAAACAAAACAACCTCTTGGGCTCGTCTCAAAAACTGATTTTCCATCCAAATGCAGAAGGGAATCGGTTTCCTTTAAAGAAGTTATATAAAGTCAAGAAAAACTCAAGCAATCACAAGAGCAAATGGAGTCCCAGAGCATGTTTCCTGGTCAGGCAGCCATCCTCTATTTTCTCACTGTAGGATTGCCCAAGCCCAACCTCACTCCTTCCTCTGACACCACATCACACATCAAGGAGCCAACTCCCGGTAGCAGGAAAGTGCATCTGCACAGCAAAATAAGCCATATCCCAGTAGGATCTCTTTTCCTGTCCTTTCCTAACACCAAAAAACACTCTTCCTCATCCAACTCAACCCGGCACAGGTACATGGAGCAGACTGGCTGCTGCCGGGGTGACCAAAGCTCTGGTTCAAGAGCCACACATGGCCACCCATGAGCTCCTAGAGAGCCATGTGCTCCAAGCTGGCTCACTTACCTACACCCCTGATCTTATAAAAGGTCCTTCACACTTACAAGGGCTCCTCAACACACCCACCACGTCCCCAAACCCTGATGAAGTCAAGCACCCCCACGTCACAGCATCATTCTCCCTCCAGCCACTACTACAAGCACCCAAATTATGACAGTCCCAAGTAAGCGGGCAAGATCCATGGGGAAAGGACCAACTCTCCCCATGCCCAGAGAGCCCACGAAGCATCAGAAGAGGCATCATGGGAGAACTGCAGACAGCCCGGGCCATCTCCAGGTCCTTCAGGGACTTTGGTGCTTCCCAAAAAACCTCTCCACAAACCACCATCAGCTTCAAAGGAACACAAGGTAGGTTTGGGAAGAGACACATGACTCTCACAACCCCGAGGTTGCGGAACCAGCAGCTCGTGTTCTGCAGGAAGTCTGCAAAGATAACCACGGACCTCTCCGTGAACTCAGTGGGCGACCACCCCATCCCTGCAGACTCTAACGCTGATCTGCTCACTGCCCTCACCATGTACCGGCAACCGAGCGCAGTTAAACTGTCACCAGCCCCTGGCAAGGTCACCTGCGGCCTCACCTCCTCACCTCCTCTCCGTAGGGAACTGGCATGTGACGTGCTCCCCCAGAGCATCTGCCCCTGGCAGGTCCCTGCCTCCGGCTGGGAACACCAGCAGCGGTGCCAACATTCAAAGGGCATCACTGCGCATGCAGGCTGTCACACAGCCCCGGAACAACATACCTGGGACCATAAATACCATCTTATTTACATAATGCTCTGGATAAAGGGGACAAAGAGGCTTATTGCATTACATCTGGGACTAGTATTGCATCAGCGCCCACAGGCCCTAATCCCAATCGGAGCCGTGCCGTGCAGGGCGCAGCAGGACGGCCGCGAGGCGCATCCCCGCTCCCAGCCCGGCCAAGCCCAGCTCTTCCTCTTCCCATTACGAACATGTGGAGAAAGATCCCTACACCTAGGAATAAACTGGGCATAACACATGACTCTAGTCCCCAACCACCATCAATCCAGGAGTGGGATCCCACCGCCGGTCATGGCCTGGACACAACGCACGGATACTGACTTTATTTTGGGAATGATGCCCGCATGGAAGCGCGAGAAAGACCAGGCAGCTCCCGGTTTTCTTTAATTTATGCAATCACAATTAAAAATACACTGTAAATACAACCCAGAGGCAATTTTTGATTTGAGGCATCCCCGTTCTCCAAGAGAATAAACCAGACGGAGCAAACTCCGGTCTGTCCTTCCTGTTAATTCATAATAAAGACACACAAGCTGTTGGGTACCTCCAACACCACACAAGAACCCCTCAACTGCCTTCACAAGCCCTTTCTTCCCAAAAAAGGCACATTTTCAGCTCGATTTACAGGGAACAAGCTTTTGAGGCAGCAGAAGCAATGTTGTGACCACCGAGAGAGCACAAGGGGACTTTGCAACCCTGCAACTGGGCAAGGAAGGGATTATTTGGGGTTGCCCCCCAGCATGGAGCTACAGACAGACAGATGGGTCCACCCCAAAAAATTGTGCCGCTTTCAGCCCATGCAGAGGTAACAAGTGTGTTAAGAGACACCTCTGCACACACACACACACCAGCCTCTCCAGCTAATGAGCAGCTTAATGGCGACTCACCAAACACACAGACCAGGTCCGAGTGCTCAGCTCGGAAAAGGGAATAAAACCTCCTTCCCATGCCCTGGCCATACTCAATTACAGGTCATTACAACTTGTTTGATAATTAATTTCCTCCGGTGGCTCTAACTGAAGCAGCCCTTGCCCTGCACAACAGGCCAGTCCAGGTGAAACATTAAATCCTTGTCCCTTTGCACCACAGAGACGCTGTGCTCCCGGCGCTGCACACGTCTCCCTTCTCCACCGCACAGGAGAGGAGAAAACCTCACTGGATGAACGAGGGCGTAAAAGGGCAAGGATTTGCGTTTCGTGACCGAAACGGCTTCAAAATAATAAATTATAAATTATTTCTGGTCCAGAGTTAATCAATAAGATCAGCTGCCTGGATTTTCCAAGTGCCGTGCGTGTGCGGTCGCACACTGCCAACAAAGAGCTAGAAATGTGCGGCATAATCCGATGCCGGAGTCATCGCACAAAGCGTGGAAATAGGTTTTCCTGAGGATGTCCAGGCGAGGAACTGCCTGCGCGCGCCGGAGCCCGACCGCCAGCCCCGCCGCCGGCATCCTTGGATCTTCTGGAGGGGGGGAGACGGCCTGTGGGCTCTCCAGTGTCCACCACGGAAAATGAGTGGCTAACACCTCCTCCGAGGGAAAGGGCCTTCCCAGAAAAGGGGGGAAAAGGAAAGGAAAAAAGAGGGCTGCTGGGAGATGGAGGGGAGCCAAATCTCACAGACCAGACCTGAACCTGTGACCTTCCCCGTGTACACAACGGGCGGGAGAGCTGCACGCAGGAACTCCGTCCTCGCCCCACCACCCTCGCCCCGCCGGCTGCCCCAGCCCTCCTGGGACACCCGGCCACGTTGTCACCACCAGTGTCACCCCCGGATCTGCCCGCTGGCTCTCAGGCGTTCGGGGGGCTCGAAGGCCTCAAAGGCGGGCGGCACATCCTGCAGCACCAGGTCACCAGCACACAGCACAGCCCAGGGGGAAATGCCTGGAGGGGCTCTGCTCTCAGGGTCTGACCCCCCCCCCCGGACAACTCACACTCCCTAAACGCCTTGGGGAAAATTTAACCTTGTGGGATTTGTGCCGAGAGTCCCCCTTCCTGTTCCAGGCGAACCTCCACTCCTGGGGTCCCCTCTGCTCCTGTGCCCCCCAAACATCTCCCTGCATAGAGACGGGACTCAAGAGGAGGAAGATCCCCCCCAACCCCAGGGACACCGTTGCCCCTCGGCAACCTCCTCCCCGCCTGCCCCCCCACCCCAGACCTGCCACGGTGGTGACCCCACGCACGGGGATCTCCCCCCCGCACCCCTGGGAGCGGCCTGACGCCCCCGGGACGCGCAGGGGACCAGCCCCTCGTCCCTCGCAGCCGGAGAGATCCGCACCCTCCGCACAGGGCGAGCCCCCCGGGACCCTGAGCGGGACCCTCGCAGTGGCGGGGGGGGAATCCCGCACCCCTGCGGGGGGACCCGACCCCCAACCGCCGCGACACCCGGGGGGGCTCGTTCCCAACGGCCCCGGGGAGCGGACACACAACCGCCCCCACGGTCACGGGGTAGGGGGGGCCCAGAGACCCTCGTCCCCAAGGGTCACGGGGGGGGCACAGCCCCGTCCCCACGGCCATAGGGGAGGGAGGGGAGGGCACACAGCCCCGTCTTCAATGGTCACAAGGGTGGAAGGAAGGGCACGCAGACCCTCGTCCCCGGTGGTCACAGCGGAGCGAGGGCAACCAAATCCCTGTTTCCGAGGGTCACGGGGGGGACACACAACAGCCTCCATGGTCACGGAGTGGGGGGGCACCCAGACCACCGTCCCCAAGGACTACAGTGCGGGCACAGCCCCGTCCCCGAGATCACAGCAGAGGGGGGCACCCAGACCCCCCGTCCCCAGTAGTCCCGGGGGGGG
>NW_020897786.1:436701-468426 GCF_003984885.1 Neopelma chrysocephalum
CGCTGAGGCCGCGCCGCGCAGGCCGCGCCGGGTCCGCCGGGCGGGGCGGGGCGGGCGCGGCGCAAAACGCGGAGGGCGGAACACGGAGCGGCGTCCCCGGGCGGGGGGGGAAACACGGAGCGGAGTCGCCCGCACGAAAGGATCGGGAGCCGGAGTCAGGCAAAGCCCGGAGCGGAGCATCCCCCGCCTGAGGAGCCGGAGCCGCCGCGGTGCGGATGGGGAAGGGCTTTTTGGGGTGTTTCACGCTCTGAGCGGTGTCGTGTGAGACCCCAGCCAGGCACGGACTCCCCCCCAGGCCACACTTTCAGCCCCTTGGGCTGGCAAAGAAGGGCAGGTGGGGGTCATCATTCTGGGATACTGGCACCCACCCCAAAACCCACCACATCATGCCCCACGCTGCCACTTTTTCTCTCCAAATATTTTTCTCAGCTGAAGGAGCACCTGGATCCTCAGTCGCCCCTGTCACCAGGAGGTGACACGTCCCCCAAACCCTCTGCTTCCCACTCTAAAGACTCAGCACTGGCCCCACTGACTGGGGAGAAAATTTCAGCTCATCTCAGCCCTGGTCCCAGGACACCCCAAAACCCTCCGCTCCCTTTCCCAAAGCCTCAGCATCAGCCCCATTGTCTGGGGAGGAAATTTCGGCTCATCTTCATGGGGATATCCCAGCCCTGTCCTCAGGACACCCCCAAAACAGTCCAGCACAAGGCAAACCAGTACATCAAGCTGGGATGAATGATCCAAGCTGGCATCTGGAGCACAAAGCAGGGACATAGTCCTGCAGCAAAGGTGATGGAGAGGGGACACCACTTCCCTCCGCCCAGCCAGGGGCTGGGGTAGGTATTCCAGCCTGGAGAGCTGCCACCATCCCTGGGGACAGTGCGTGTCTTCCTCCTCTGGTTTCAGGAGGACACCAATTTCTTCCGAAGTTTTTTGGCCCAAACAAGGAAAACACAAGACCCAAATCCCTGGTAGAGGAGGTGGGATGCCGTGAAGGGCTGAGGTTTGGGTGTCTCTCTGGTTTTTGGGGCTGGGGCAGGTGGGAGGGAGCCAGAAGCAGCAGGAAAAGAGGGATGAGAACTCTTACAGCCTAAAAAAGAGAAAGAGGAGAAATCCATCCTTATCCCAATGACGAGGAGAAACTGTTCTCACATGGCACAAAGCCAATGTTGACAGGCCCCAAGACAACCTGTATTAATGAAACCAGGCCGTTTTTTACTGAAGTATTTTGAAGGATTGGGTAAAAGGTTTTTTTGGCATTTGGTGTTCATGTTCAGCACATCCCAGACAGGAATTATGCTTCCCAAGGTGGGAAAACCAGCATCAGACAGGAACACAGGACAAACCAGGGGTGGGTCAGTGCATCTTCCCCAGCAAAACCATAAGTGATCCCACTAATACAGGAGGAAAATAAACCCCCTGCCAAGCAAGGCGGCTCCATTGGGAAGAATCTTGGCATCTCTCTGATGGCATGTTTTGCCATGACCATGAGCAGGGCCCATGATCCAGCCTGCCCGAGGCTGTCAGAGACCCTGCAGGACTCAATGGATCCTACTGATGATCGTGAAACCCTCTGAGATGAAACCTGGAGATGACATAAAGGACAGGGAGGTGACAAGGCAGCTGCCACTGTCACAGAGGTGGATGAAGGAGATAGACGTGGTTTAAGACTGAGCCAAATCACAGGCTCATATTAAAGCCTGACTTAGGTTCAGGGGGGTGACCTATCCATGGAAGCAGTGCCTTGGGATGGGGATTTTAATGGGCACTAGGTGTGAGGGGCAGGTAGGACCGTGCGGGATCATAGGGATGGTACAAGATCCCACTGTCACAACCTTGTGTGACAGTGCTGCACTCCTGGAATAGGAGCAGGAGTTGGAGACCCTGCAGCACTTGGAACCTGGCCTGGGTGCAGCCCCTGGGTGCTGGGCACATTCTCCCTGGGTGCTTGGACTTCCAACTTCCATGTCCTACCTCTCCCACCCAGCCCACAAGGAAGGCCTCTCCTGTCTCCTTCTCCCCAAGGCACCAGGACCCTCGGATGACTCCCCAGGCCCCCCGTCCATCTCCAGCTCTGTTCCTTTGGGCACTGCAGACATTCCCCCTTGCTCTCAAGGCACATCCACCTAAGACAGGAGGATCTCTGTGTAACAAGAGTGCAGGGAACTCTCCAAGAGTCTCAGCACAGCTGACTGGACCACACTGATGGGACACAAGGGACAGGGGCGGATGGGGGGATGCAGCCAGAGGAGGAAGGAAGCAGGAGAAGCCCATCCCTCTCGGCCATGCCGAACAGCAGCTCTCACACCACAACCTCCATGTCAACCACAGGCAACTCAGAGCTGCAACACCCGCGAGGGTTTTCCCACTGTGGAATGATGTGGGTGGGCACTGGATCCAGCCCCACTATTTCCAGCACCTTGGAGATCCCACAGGCAGCAAACAGAGCCAGAAGACAACTCCCAGGGCAAATGGCATGGGATGATTTCCAGTGCTGCAGCATCCAGCTGCACGAAGGCTTTGCACCCTCCTCCTCCTCTCTGAAAGGGCAGAGGGCTGGGACAACCTGCAACCAGTGACTGTGCCAAGCAGCCGAGCTGGTAGTGACCACCACATCCCTGGAGAAGAGGAGGAGGAAGAGGGATGCCAGCAGTGCTGGGCAGCTGCTCCGTTCCCCCCGGAGCAGGGTGGGCTCCAGGTGACAAGGAGGAGCTCTCAGGCCGAGCCTGGAGCACCATGGCACGAAGGGATCACAGCCCAGTGCACAACAGTGCATAATGAGCACAGACACGGTGACACGGGGAAAGGCTGAACGGGAGCAGTTAGAGAAAAAGGCAAAATTCATCTTATTCAGAAGGTGTTTTACACACAGCTGCTGGGGGGCAGGTTTTGGGGAGTGGCTGCTGCTTTGCTACAAATCAGGAGAGAGGGATGTGAGGTTGGGCACTCAGCAAGCAATTCCAAGGGCTGGAAGGACACCTGTGAGCAGAAAGTCTCTGAGCAGGAACACAGTCCCACTCTCACCCTGGGGGGCTCTCCATCCCTCCGTCTCCCCCTCCTGCCAGTTGGAGGCTCTCCTCCTGGAGAGCCAGGCTCTCTGGCTGTTGGAAGCCATCCCCCTCATCCCCTTCTCCTCCATGTGTCCAACCCCATCCAGCCAAACACACCTCAAGGCAATTTTGGGGAGATGCTGCCAAAGCCAGGATGGAGCTGGGCTGGCTGCTGTTGGGGAGCTCCTCTCAACCCTCCTGGGTTTCACTGCTCCAGGGAGGATGTGGAGATGCCAGTGCTTGTTGAACCCCATCCCATCAAGCTCCATCTCCCACCCACCCTTGTGACTTCCCGGGAAGCACAGAGCTTGGTGAAAACACATCTCTTTTAATGCTTTTGGAATACAACAGATAGAGCAATACCTAAAAGCAATCTGGGATCATGGATCTGTCTTGCACCTGCTTTCCGGAGCCAAGGACCACGCTGGCACTTTTTGGAGGCAACCGGGTGCTTCGTGGGAACCGGTGCTGCTCCCCTGGCGCTCACCCCACAGCTTTCTGCTTCATTAACCCCTTCTTCGCTCCCTGATGGATCTTTGCATCCAGTTTCCCTGTAAAGAGAGGATTAAAGAAAAAAAACCACAACAAACCCTCATCACTCTTTATTTTTAAATGCTATTTGCAATGCAAATGAGCTGGAGGCAGCGAGGTCTCCTAGTTAGTGTGTTCCTGTCACATCCAATTATCCTGCTTGAGGAGCCAGGCGTTTCCAGCCACCGCGGCCTCCTCCGCAGGCACGACACCGAGGAGCCGGGGGCAAGCGTGTCTGACGCGGCCAAGAGACGCCAGAGAGGGGAAAATTCAGCGAGGAGGAGAGTAAATTAACATCCAGCACTCGCCTGCCACTACCAGGGGGGAACTGATCCCTGTGCTCGCCCGCGGGACGTGTGTTGACACATCAAGCACCGTGTCTGGGACATGTTTCTCCACGACGTGGCCAAAAGCCGGGCTTGGGGACAAGAAACCCTCAGCTTGGGGACGATGGTGCAATGGGCACCCAGTGTGATTGGGACAAACACTCTCTGCTGCCAAGTGCCAGGTTGGTGGCCTCCAAGGCCACCAGCTGGGAGGGCTGTGCTGCCTTTGCCACCTCGGCCAGGAACTCTGGTGGGACCTGGAGCAAACACTGCCTCCCCTTGTCCTTCACAGTGCCTTGGCTGCCAGCTTTGCTTTCCCACCTGGGAAAGGGGCAGGACATCAGGATGTGGGATTTGGGGAACTCCTGCATCAGAAGCCAGAAGCCAGGCACAGTGAGCAAGCCAGGAGTGTGATGAGCTGCTTTGGAGGAGTGTCCCCGTCCCCTTCTTCCTGCCTGTAAAAAAGCCAGGATGCTCCCGCTCTCCCAGGCAAAGCTCCTGCAGTTCCCAGAGAGGCTGTGCCAGCGCCATTTACCTCCTCTAATGCCATGTCTCTCCAGGAACCCATTTCTCTGCTGCTCCCCTGCATCTTCCCATCTTCCAAATGCCAGCCTAGGCCTATCTCTGTAGCTGGGAGTAGGGACGGGGCTCCAAGGCGTTGCAGAAGGCAGCAGCAAAAACTGCAGGCCCCATCCTGAGCTGGGGAGGGTGGCCCCAATCTCTGGGGAGCATTCCCAGCATCCTCTAGGAGGAACATCGGATCCACTGCAGGCACACCATCAGGAGAGGAGGCAAAGGGATCAGAGTTCCATCTCAATAGAAGATAGAGTCCATCCCAGCCAAATCCCAGTGATGTGGATGGAGCTGGAGCTGGCAGTACTTCACCCTCAGCATCATCCTTGTGGGATATCAAGCTCATGGATGAAGCACAGCCCATGCAGTCCCTGGGAGAGCTGTGTTGCTTCAACCCAGGTACAGCACATCTGTGGTGGGGACAAGATCCACCAAGCTCCAAACAAGTTCTACTTTGGCCACTGCTCCAGAAACAGCCAGTAAATGCCCATGTGCCTGAGAAGCAGGTACTTCTCCAGCTCAACAAAGAGGGTTTGCAGGTCACCGTGCAACTGACCCATAAACTGAAATGCAGCTTGGAATCTGATCTGGGAGATCCTCCATCCCTTTGGCCACCTTGGAGAAGAATTTCCCCACCACCACCTAAGCTGGGGAAGAAGCCCCCTCCTTGCAATGGCTGGACACTGAGCCAGCCCATCTGGACACGACGTTTCCGACCAGCCTGTCCCCACACCGTGTGGGGGTTGGCAGGAAGAAGGCAGCGAGTTCCCACTCTCTCCATGCTCTGATCCCCTGCCCACCTAACACTGTGCCACCAGGGCTGTCAGCGTCCTATTTCACGTGTCTGCCTGCTCCTCCTGGACCCCAAAACCATCAGGAGGCTCCTCTGCTCTTCCAGCTGGCAAACATCACACACCACAGAGGTAACCTTTAAGAAAAGGCTAAAAATAAGGCAAAGCCCCAGGGTCCCCGGCTCTTTCCGCTCAATGATTTAAGGCCGATCTCACACACCGTGTCCCTCCGCCCGCTCTTCCAGCCGCTGGCTGTTGGAGGGAGGTTTCTCAACGATGTTTCAGGGAAGCTTAGCCAGGATTCAAGGAAAACTCCGAGAACAGCCAGTGAGCTTTGTCCTCATGTGCTAAAACTATGCGGGGATGTGTTTGGGGACAGCCGCACTCCCAGATGCAACAGAAGCACTGTGCCCATCCCTTCCACACAAACAATAACCCTGGAAGCAAAACCTGAGCCACATTAGGGGTTTTTTCCCCCATTCCCTGGCTGCTAGAAACAACTAATTTGCAACGGAGAAGCATCCGGATGTCATCGCGGCGAGGTCCATGCTGTTATCTGGCAAGGAAAACTGCTCTGGCTTGGCTTCCCAACAAGACAAACTGGCATTTTGTCATGGCTTGAGCCAGGTTTCAAGGAGACCAGGGCAGCCAGCGAGCCCAGGTGGGAATGTGAGCCGGCACCTTCTCTCTGCTCTGCTTCCAGCTGGGAGAATTAAGCTTCTGCCTGCCTGGGATGCAATGCCAGCTCCTATTAAAACAGCGCCTTGCCCGATGAAAGGTCAAAGGCTTCCCTGCTCCTTCCCTAGGCTGTCACAAATATCACCCAGACGGACCATGTCCCTTCCGGGGGGTGAACATGCAGCTCCACAGTCCTCTCGCGCTGCTCCCATGACAGCTCCTGTCGGGATGGAGGGCAGGGAAGGCTGGGCCAGCAGCAGGAGCACAGGCAGCTGCCAGCACAGCCGGCTTCCTTCCAGGCTGTTAGACTGATCCTTCTCCAAGAAGGGAAGTGTCACAACACAAAGGAGACGATGTGACAGATGGGGAGGGGACTGGCAGCACCTGCACCCGGCGAGGCAGACGCGCACAAGCCGGTCATCCCGTGCTCACCCCGCATGGCAGCATCCCCTTCTCCTATCCCTGGATGATTGGAGGCAGATGTGGGAGTGAAGGGGCACGAGAGAGCCTAGACAAGAGCAAGGAGAGGTTGAAACAAGTTAAAAAAAGGATGCAGTTTCTCCAGCATGCAACAGCCACAAGGATGTTCTCCCACAGCCAAGATGTTTGCATCCTTAATAACTCCTGCCTGCTCACTGGCACTGGGAATGACCCATCCAGGGGGAGGACTGAATGAGATCCAAATGCTGCAGCTCTCCAAGTATCGCTGGTCACCATTGCCTGAATGCACCTCCCAGGTACTGCCCCAAAAGGCAGAGAAGAAACCAAATGGTTTTGCAGGAACACCCCAACACTCAGGGAGAAACTGAAGCTGTGGGAGAAAGGTGCTTCCCTGAGCAGAGAAGAGAAAAAACTTCAAACCCAACAAAAATAACCCTACCCTGTGCTTCAAAAGCCCTTATTAACCAGTCCTGAGAAATCCCACCGCTCCTGCACCCCAGGTAACTACTCCCAGAGATCCACACGGCAAAGGAGGGAGAACACCCAGGTGTCAGCTCTGCTAAATAAACAGCCAAGACTGTTCCTGCTTCTGCTGCTTTTAGCCCGTCAAATTAATTTTTCACATCCCCTGCAAGCGTGTGCAGTGCCTTCCCCAGGCTGTGTGGTGGGGAGGCTGCTAATAAGGCTGGAGCTGACTGCGGGCTCCCCAGCTGCCGCATCCCTCCTCCATCCTTTTTACGGCAGCGGGCAGGAATAACTGGCAGCCTGCGGAGGGGCTGGTGGCTCGTAAAAGGGACCAACGACACTGGCAAGCAGAGCACGGACAGATGCTGCAGCGCTTCCCTGCCAGCTCTGCCAGGACATCCCAGCCTGCTGGCCTCTGGATGGGGAACATCCATCTGGCCCTGCAGCTCTTGCTGTTCGAGCCCTCATCATCAGGGGCAAGAGGGCGATTTGGAACTACAGGACAAGGAGGTCACGTGGATCCACCAGGGCATTGCTGCACCCTCTTGTATCCCAATCCAGGCAGATCAGCCGCCGACACAAGCACTCTGTGACTCCCCAAGTGTTTGCAGAGGCAGGAAGAGGCAAATATTTGGAGGCAAGCAACATCTGGGGCAAGGGGAACCGAACACAAAAAAATATTACAGATGTATTCGAGCCATTAAACAAACACCTCCAGATCAAAGAGCAGAGGGCAAAGGTTGGGAACTCATCTGGCAAAGGCAAGCCAGGGTGCCAAGGGGAGCAGGCTCCAAGGGCCGATGGGGCAGCTGGGGAAACTTTACTACTTACAGATTTTGTGTTGTCCTTTGATGGGAAACTTCACAACCATCTCCTGGGGATCAGTGCAGATAAAGACAAATGGAGATCCGGACTCCTGGCTCAGGTCTGGATACTGCGAAATACAAGGAGACACAGGGAACAGAGTCAGGGCGGCTGCACAGGCATGGAAAGAGCTCAGCGGGCAGGAGTAGAGGGATCTTAACCAAGACATGGGTTATATTGACGCTGTAGCAGCTCAGACTAAATCACTTCAAGAACTTTTAATGAAAAACCCCAAACAATTGCAGGTTTGGGTGTTATTCAGAGAGCCCTTCACTCAGCCTTTTCCCACTGCGCCTCTGCCAGAGTTTGCTGCATTTTTGGATCCACTCACCCTGGCTGCTTCCAAACCCCTTTCAACCCCCTTCAGCACTGACCTGTGTTTCCCTTGTGGTTTCACACTTGACTTAAGCTGATCAGAAACGTGGTATGTTGACAGGGAAGTAGTCGGGGCCCTGCCCTCTCCAGCCTGCCTATTCACTGGGACAGGCTCAGGACTGATTTTCAGCCTGATGCATTCCCTGGAATGTGGGTATCCCCACCTGGTCAGAGGCAGCACAACAGCACCTCAACCAAAACAACCTGTCAAAACCAGCTTGAAGATGACCACCAGAAGGTTGGCCACCTCCAGCTGACCCAGCTACAGATATGTCCCCAAATCTTCCCCACAAAGCTTAGTCCAGACACAAGGATTTGAGATTTGCAGAGTGTGCACTGTCCTCCTGTGGGACACACAGCCCTTGAGATTCATCTGCATCTAAAGGGTGAGCAACACATCTGCAACATGCCAAGGTGATGGCTCGGAGAAGTCAGCTCAGGGCTGGCTCTGCGCAAGGAGTCTACAGAGGGATTTCACCACGATGAAGACATGGGGGAATTATATAGGAAGAGTATAAACAGATTATAGAATCATAGAAGCATTTAGGTTGGAAAAGACCTCTAATATTGTTTCTCTCATTAACCATGGGGAAGAAAAGGAGAAAAAAACCTACTTCATGCAGGAAGTGCACCAAAATCCTGACTGGCTGCAGCTCAGCCTTGCTGGCATTCAGAGGTGAAATGCAAAACAGTAATAAAAAATGTATATTCCAACACTCCCCTCAGATTGTCCACAAGCTGCAGAACTGATGCTGACAGGCGCAGAGGCAAGGGTGTGCCACGAAGGTGCTCCAGCCCAGGAAATACTGCTCAAACAGACTGCGGAAGTGGTTTTCCTTCCATGGGAAAACTGTCTTCTCTTTTCTTCCTGCCCCCCTGCCTTCCCCAGGCAGATCTGTCAAGGCTGCTGGAGGGGACAGGATGCCAGACCAGATGGAGCTGCGTGTCCTGGCAAATCCCCCATTTGTTACTAACAAATGACTCCTAGGCCGAGTGTTTGAAAAGCTCTCACCGACCTGCCAAGATGAGTTTGGATTTGCCCTGGAACAGCTGGACATGGAGAGGGAAGCAGGGAGCGACCTGCTCTCCCTGTGCTGCAGTGGGGTTTGGCAGCACTGCCAGCGGTTAGGGGGGATTTACAGAAGCCCAACACTGGGATTGGATCAACCAGGGAAAGTGTTTCCAACCCCTCTCATTTTACAACAGCGTGTAAGGTCTGTGGACTGAGTATGACAGAGATGTAGGGGCACTCAGCTGCTCTGTGCCGCAGCGTGCTGGGGGGGAAGAGTGCCCTGATCCACACCGCATGCCGATGCCCCGCTGCACCAATCTGGGCTTGGACAGGTTTCCTCCTCTTTATTTTTTTTTGGCTGAGTCACCTTACTTGACTTGCTTCCACTGCTCCATGCCAATGCCAAGGATTTTCATTTCCCATCTGCAGGGAAGGAGGATCTTGGAAGGTTAGAAAGAGCCAATGTGAATATCCCGGCCAATGCCTGGAGAGTGCGAAATGCTGGCGCAGCTTTATCGCTCTCGGCATCATGCAGGTGATTGGCAGTACCTCCATGGCCACATGACCTGAGGTATCCAGCAGCCTCTGTGTCACCACGGCCTCCAAAGGTCACTCCATAGACTGAAGGGGCATAAGGGATCACCCAAACCTGTCCACAGAGGTGGGCCATCCCTGCTCCACTACAACTCATAGTTGGGTGTCCAGGATCAGTGTGTAATAGAGGTCCTATGCCTGGAGTGCAGCTGCTTCCCAAATCTCCTCAGCCACCATCTCCCAGGTGGACCTTGACACCACTATGTCCCCCTCACACGGCTTACAGCCCCCAGCCAGGGAACATCCCCCAAAAAGGGACCCTGCCTTCAGCAGTGAAGGTAACAGCCAGGTTGGCTTCTCTACTGACAGCTTTCAATCCAAAGCCAGGATTGAAGGATCAAGCCTTCAGCTCCAAGAGCTTCCAGTTCAATCCAATCCCAAGGCCAAGGCGGATGCCACAGCTGCGACTCGGGTTCAGGCTTCCACACCACAGCCTTTCATCTTCGCTCCCAGGGTATGTTTCTGTCCCTGTGCCAAATCCTTTCGTGTCCTGCATTTTAAAAAGCCTCGCTCCTTCCTCTGGCATCTTAGTCCCAGGAGGCAGGGAAGGAGCCCCTCGTCCAGCCCCTGCATTTAAGGCTTCCTATTGTACCTACCCTGGAAACCTCTTATCCCATCCTGCTGAACAAGAAAAGCAGAATATTCCTGCCTGCTGGAGCTGAGAAAGAGCCTTAACCCTTTCCTCTGCTTAGAGTCAGGATGCTCCCAGGTGAGGAAGTTAAGGGTGAGCCCTCACGACATAATGAGTCAACCCAACAGCCCAGCTCTCCTCCTTCCCCAGTCCCTTCCATGACCTAATTCCATTCATTCATCCCACAGAAATACAGGGAGCTCCACTCTCAGTGGAGATGTTGCCACCAAGACACCAAACACATTCACCTCCATTACATTTTCGGCAGCTGCCCAAGTGTCTAACAAGTAAAAAACGTCCTTTCTCAATGTTTTTGTTGGGAGAGGTCAGTAGAGTCGCTCTACAATCTGCAATGCCAGAAGTTTAGGAGACGGAGAACAAATTTATTCCCAACTACTACATCCCACAGACAGTGGTCACTGCCCATCAGCACTTCAGCAAATTTGAGGCTTGGAATAAAAGCCCAAAACCCACATGGAGTGTGGCAGGGAGAGAGGACAGAGCATATCCTGTCATATTGGCCAGGCTGGACGGGGCTTGGAGCAACCTGGTCTAGTGGAAGCTGTCCCTGCCCATGGCAGGGGGTGAAACAAGATGGGCTTTAAGGTTCTTCCAACCCAAACCACTCTGGGATTCCACGATCCCCAGTAAAGAGGATCTGCAACAGCAGTTTTTCAAATAAAAGGCCAATTCAGAGGGACACCATGCTCCCTCTCCTCTGGCAACTGAGAATCAAACCCAGCCAGGAGTCTGATGGGGGATGTTCCCTCTTAAATTCAATGGTACTCATCATTCTCATCTTGAGGGTGTTAACAAAACAGGTGCTGGTACTCTAGGCTTGATGTTGCCTCTACCTGGAAGCAACTCTGCATTTAGGAGAAGGTGGCCTCAACAAATACAGTCCAGAGGCCAGGTTGTCTATCAAGAAGGAACAAACTCACCCTCCTGCAATCCTGCAGATGAGCAGAGAAGCTTGAAAGAGGGGGGTTATGCAACGTAAAATGATTCAGCTTCCTCTCAGACCTTCTGCCACCTCAGAGCCGGCTGGCGACGAGGCAGCTGGGAGGCTGTGGGCTCCGTGGGCTGTGAAGAGCCAGCACAGCTTTACCAACTGCTGCTCCTGCCCACTGCTTCGCACTGAAAACCCCACGAACGTGCTCTACACACTGGCGTCCACACAACCACCACCCTCCTTGCTCATCCCACCACTCCAGTTGGGCTTCGATTTGCTGCTAACAGGTCTGTAAGATCCTGGCTGTGAGGAGATTAGCTGGGAGGGGAAAGAAAAGCAGATCTCAAGGGCTTAATGCATGCAGGAAGAGCTCGAGGTTAAATGTAGCTGGAAAAGGGAGCTGAGGGCTGGGCTCCTCTGAAAACTGGCCACCAGGCTCACCCTCACACCAGAGCCAAAGCTTTGAATGTGTATTAAGTGGCTATCAGATGTCCCCAACAGCCACCTCGCTCAAGCTGCAGGCAGGGCTAATTGCTAATGAATGTTCCCTACACTTCGTTTTCGCCATCCCTTGTCTCCCATCAGCAGCTTGTCAGCACCAGGAATAGCAGCAGGGCTGCCAGCCTCCCGTTCCACAGCCCACAGCAAAAGAGCAAAGGAGGGGACGAGCCAGCTCGGAGCCAGCAGAGACACAAACCCACCTTCTCTGACAGCTGAGAAAAAAAAAACCTCTTGCTATTTTTTTCCCCCTACACCAATCTGTTAAATACTTTTTTCCTGATTTGGGTAAAGCTTGCAGTGGGATGCCAGGGCCATGTAGGGTCACTGGTACCAACGCAGCGTTCGGGACCCTAAGATCGCCCTGATTCCGTCTTGGAAAAAAAAAAACTTGGAGAAGGGCCGTCCCGAACCCCTGGATTTCTTCACCCCTCTCCAATAAGCTGCGTTGGCTTGAACCCGAGCGCCGTGACCCGAAGGCAGGGGAATGGAAAGAGCCGAAAGAAAACGTGCTGGGAGGAAGCCAAACCATCACTAACGAGATGAGCTCTGCTCCGGCGCATCCGAGGCAGGAACAAAGGCACCGCGTGCAGGGAGCAGCGGCTCCGCCAGCACAAAGCCCAAACACTGCCCGGCAGCTCCGTTAGCGACCTTTTAGGAGCATCCTTCGTTCTCATTAAGGCCTCGGGACACAAAGGGAGACAACGGGGCGGGAACAGCCCCGGCGTTTCACACACGCCTGCCTATGGAGCCCTGAATGCAGCCGGAGCTCTCCTCCGCTCCCCGTGCCCGTGGAGCACATCCCGGTCAGCCCGAGCGGCGGAGAATTGCACGCTGGAACCTGTAGTCCTTCCCCGGGGCACTACCACCCTCTCCATCTTACAGCTGCCGGGGGTGGCCGGGGGCACCGGCAGTGAGGAGGGGGTTGAGATGCTCTGCAAGGTTCATAATGGAAAGGGGTGAATCATTTTCCTGGCGTGGCTCCTCGGTGAACAACAGGGAAAACACGGCTCGCTCTGCCAGGCAGTGCCGGGCCAGGACACCAGCCTTCATTTCCCTGCTGCTCTCCAAGAGCTTCGGAATAAAAGAGGCAGCACTGGAAAGCAACGCTGTCTGGAAAGAATAAAAGCAAGCAGAGCCCATGTGTTGGCAAGAGAGTTCACCATAAAACGCATTCAAAGGGAAAAAAAATCACCCTGGCGGAGACGACATCCCCTCGGAAAGAGCAGGGCTGCTGGAACCAGCAGGGGCAATAAATCACTCTCCCCAGCAGGCAGGAACACGCGCTGGGCTCTTCCCGGGCGCTGGAGAAACCCCTTGGCCGTGCGCAAGGAGAGCAGTGGGATGTGAGGCTTCCCCAGGGAGCACAACTTCCTTCACCCCGTTTTCTTGGTGATTTGTGGGAGAGGCGGATCCGCTCTTTTTTCATGCCTCATAAGCTTCATCGCTGTCAGAGCAACGTAAGAGGTAATTAACTACTAAACAGCCATTTTCTCCTCCTCTCTGGAGGGAAATTGCTCACCATCCAGCTAGAAAATGCTTCTTTAGTGGTTTGCAAACGGGAAAAGAAAGTTGGTAGTTTCTGGGGACTGAGAGGGGTGCTGCGGCCAAAGAAGGGCACTTACAGGAACACCTGCACCGTGGACATGTGGATCCAGGAGAAATAGAGCCATCAAAAATGAGAGAGATGATGCTTAACTGGATGTTAAGCCACATCCATCCTTGTCACTTTTCCAAGGAGAGTGGTGTTGGAGCATCAGTTTCCTGTCTGTTGTTTCCACAGCAGTGGTCTCCATCATCTCTTTGCAAGGACATTCCTTTTGGCGGATTATCCAGCCAATTTTCCCAACCCAGCCTTCACCCTGAGCGCTCCAGGGCACCTTCACCCAAAGGTAACACCCAACGGGGAACAGCAGACCCAGCTTTGCAACTGCTCTGTGTCACCTCCTGACTCAGCCCTCCAGTTCTGGAAAGTACTTGCAGAGCACCAAGCGCTTCAATCCAAGCTTTGATCCCCCTCATGACATGGTTTTGCATCACACTTCCAAACTCTAAGAACATTTTCAAGCATCATCTTTTAAGGACCTGCTCCCTCTGCCTCAGCACTCAGCTTTTGGCCTGTGAGAAATGTAACATTTTCCTAAACAGAAAGCCTAAAGCAGATCCAGCTTTCTAGAAATGCCAAATTTTCTAGCTTGAGGCAGAAACATCCAGAACATGCACCCAAGGAACACTACAAGCTGTCCTTGGCCACAGAAGAGCTCAGGGATGCAGAGGAGCCACTCCACAGCGGCTGGGATACACATCCATGTTCAATCTGAATCAACGGAATGGGAAAAGAAGGAAAGAAACCAGGATCACAAAGAAATCCAAACAAAAGCCGGCAGCCAAACTTTTGTTTGAAAGCCTGTCAGGTCTAGACTGCAACGTGTGAGGAAGGAACAGCTCGAAACCACAGCTGCTAATGGTTATGGATTTGGCAATCAAAATGTCTTTGTTAAAAAAAAGAGAAAAAAAACTTAACTGCCTGACTATTGAGGTTACAAACCGCAGCCTTGATGCATTGTTGCAGTCAACATCCTCCCTGCTGTTCCTGAGCGCTTCCAGCTGCTGCTGGCAGCTCGTGTGCTGGCACACGCTCCCTGCGCCAGGATGCGCAAGGAATTCTGTGAGCCGGCCTTCCTTTCCCCTTCTTCCCACCATGATGCCTGGCAACCCTTGTCTGCTCTGCCCCTTGCACGCCTGGATGGTACACAACCAGCTCCAGGCACAGCAGGCCGGGATCGCCGCAAGATCCTTCCCCCCGGCCGGGCGGATCCATCCAGTGGGTGTTCTCCGCCTCCCAGCCCGGAGCCCCGGCTCTCATCCTGCTGTTCCTACACCACAGGCTGTACTTTGATTCGAAGGGCAGGGGAAGCAATTAAAACGTAATAAGTAATAACAGGACTTTGAAATGTAGATTTAATGTTCCAACTCGTGCTGATGCACTCCGAGCAGTCTGTCCACGGGGAGACCCCGAGGACTCAGCGGTGCCGGCAAACGTTGCACCCCCCGGCTCTCCCTGAACCGGCACCGCGGGACCTACAGCCACCAACACCCTGGTGCGGCTCAAATCCCAGCCCGAGACAACACCCGCCCATGCTAAACCCTGGAAGGGCTGGAGATGTTTATAGAGCGCCTGACAACTGGTCTGGGAGAAACTGGGTGGACCTAGAAAAATATTTGGGAGGGTACAAGGCCGAAAGAGCTGTTTTATCCCCCCGTGCCAAGGAATGGCCGAAGCAGGGGTAAGCTCAGCTCCAACACAGACCCAGCGCTCGCACCCTCACCTAGACCTGGCAAGGAGGAGGAAAAGGCAATGGGGAGGAGGACACGATGGGGAACCAGGGCACCTGCCTCTGGCACAGGCAGCTCACAGTGCCTGCTGCATACAGTCAGACAACTTCAAGCAGCTTCACAAAGTCCTGTCATAAATCAGAGCTGGGAAGCACAGGGGTAGGACACACACAAAAGAAGTTCGGAAAACCCCAACTTTGGGAACACAGCCTTGCACAGAGAAGGCACCACTCTCCCTGGTTCCCTTGGACAGCCGCCACTCCGTGCAGTGACCCTTGCTGCTGCTCCCTGAGGAGGTGTGACCCGGCAGCTGCTTCCAGGATTGATTTAACACAACAAACGGGATGGGATTTCTCACAGGACCAGGACATGGAGCGACTAGTCTGTTCAGGGTTAGGGAATCGATGACATGCAGAGTCCGTGGGTACATGCACGGTGAGGGTTGTATTTTGGAGCTGATCCCCAGCATTGGAGGTCACCACGGAAGGGGTGGTCACAGCTAGCCTAGCCAGGGAGGCTGTGAGGCACTCAAGCAGCAGCCAGGCCTCAGGTCAGTTTTATCTAACCCTTGGTTTCAGGATTAAATAAAAACCAAACACCGAGAAGGCAGCAAGTCTCAGTGACCAAATCTGAGAGAGGGAAAAGGCCCTGCCAGCTCGTGAGTAGTTTGCTGAAATGGTAGCAGAGGCTAAGTCCACAGTCATCATTAATTAAGTCATATGCTTCAGCCTTGGCTTCACTTTTTCCCTTGGGTCTAGGAAACCAGAGGAGAGGGCAAGCAGGCCTCTATCATTCGATTTCTTTGGCATGTTAATGCATTCCTAAATTAATCATCATCAAGTGACAATCTCTCCTTCATCTTAACAGCCTGAGCAGTGGCCTGAGCAAACCTGCTAGCGTATGTGAGGCAGCTGGAGCCTCAGAAGAGCCTCTGATGAAAACCAAAGCACTTCCCATACGGAAAAACTCCCCCATCTCTTACCCTCTCTAATCCAAACCAGCTGTATTCCTGCTCTGCTCCCAGAACCACGAACCAGGGGGCTTTGTGGGGTGAGAACCCAAACTAAAGAGATGCATCACCCTGCGAGCCAGCCTAATCCACCAGTGGATCTGGCATCAGGCTATGTGGGAAAGACAAATTCAGCTCAGGAGAATGCAGGGACCTGTAAAGTTCAAAGGCCTTTCATGGGTTGCAATCATTAACAGCCACCTAGACTGCTCCAGGAGGAATCTGATCTAGTTAAAAATCTTTCATCGGGAGAGGTGCCTCAGGAATGAGAAGGCAAATATCCCGGTGGAGGGGGTGAGGAAGGTGCCAGGACAGCCCCAGCACCGCACAAACAGGCACTTGTCTCACTCAGAGCCTGCACTAAGAAACCTCTCCTTCAGGGAGAAGGTCCCCATAAAAAGTCTCTATGTATTTATACTGTTCTTCGAAGTACACGTCAGTGTCTATGTTTGTGTTTCTCCCTCTCATTAACTCCTTAGGAAAATATTCCCAGCGGGCTATTGTTCCTTTATTTGGAGATAATCTAAACAGGCACCTTCTGGAGGCTAAATATAGAAAGTCTCTACCCTTCTCCACTCCTATTTGAGGATCTAAACTGAGTCCTGTACACTGGGCACCTGAGTCTCATGTTTTTTGCTGTTCTTTTCACTGGAGAGGGAAGAGGAGGCCAAGAGATTAAATCCAAATTTCCTGAGAGGGAAAGCTGGAGCTATTTACATGATAGTTGCAATCTCGTGGCACTAAAATAGCTTTGCCATGTTCCCCTGTGCTGATTTAAGGACACTAAGTGATCACCTAGAAATGAAAAATAAACACTTAACTCCCATCAAACATAATTACCCAATATTTCAGCCTGGGATAATAACTACAGCCAGATATCATCATGTGTGTATGCCTGGACTCAAAATAAGCCCAAACACACCTATCAGCCACCAAAATAGCAGCAGGAAACGTTCTTTTCCCAGTTAAATAGTCTCTCGGATCAAAGTCATTAGCAAAATGAACATGGACTTCAGAGCACATTGAAATGGCATCAGTGTAAACACTTCCCCGCTGACTTTAGGGCTGTGCCAAGCCCTGCCTGCCCCATTGCACATATCCCGAGTGGGTGCTGCTGAAGTCACCAACACCTCTGCAGGAAAAGAAGGGCAGCTCCTCGCTTGGCTCAAGGTGTCGGTGACGTCAGCCCCGGAGCAAGGAAAAGCCGTCGTCAACACTCGGATCTCCACGGGGGGAAGAAAGTTTCCAGGTCACCTCTAGCACCGAAAAGTGTAACAAAGGGATCATTCTGGTCTCTACCAGGAGTTTTTGGGTGGCTGCCAGGGAGAGAAGGAAACGAGCTCAGAATGCGCTCCGAGGAGGGGCAAGATGTGTAAAGCTCAACTGGAAATCCTGAGATTTCAGAGGGATCTCCTGGCACCAGGCAACCAGGGCTGAGTTCAGGAAACAGCTCCTGCTTCGGTCCCCTGCAGACAAGGCAGATGACACCGGACATCTGGGCTGGACTTTCCTACCCAACAACAGCTTCTGCTCCTAGAGCTGCTTCAATCCAGAGATCAGAGCTCTGAGCAGTAAACCGAGGTGTAAATAACCTGATCGAAGTGCTGTTTTATTTTCCACGTGGGAGAGACCCAGAGGAGCTGATTTAACTAGTTCATGCAGTAAGCAGCACAACTGGGATTAGGGCAATGTCACCTGACATGCCACTAGTCCTTATCCCAAGGACACCTCTGCTCCTCCTCTGCTCCCTACCAGCTACAGCACATCAGATCCTGTTCCATCATCGCTTCCTACACGACCCTGAAAATCTGCAAACCACCTCAGCAATGTCAGACAGGCCTCAAATACTGCAGGTAGGGCAGAGGTAGGTAGGACTGAGCCCTCTGAGGGGTGATGCAAGGCCAGGCTTACATGTCCAGTAAAAATGTGGATAAATAACCCCTCCCTGACCATAATGCAAGCGCTCAGGCAGGGAATGGGCCTGACTCTGCTAGGGCATTGTTGCTTAATTTTGGTTTTTCGAGCACAAGTGTAAAAAAAAATAAAATTAAATGAAGATAATGACAGAAAAATACCAGCAGGGAGCCACAACATCTTCATTAGCAACCTGAGAGAGGATGCAAACAGCAGGGAAATTAAATCTGCAGACAGTGCTAAACAGGGAGTGGGTGAGAGCAGCGCTGAGAGAGAACAGGAGAGAGACAGGAGGGACAGGACATGGAATCACAGAATCACAGACTGGATCGGGTTGGAAGGGACCTTCAAGACCATCCAATTCCCCCCCACTGCCATGGGCAGGGACACCTTCCACTAGACCAGGTTGCTCCAAGTCCCGTCCGACCTGGCCTTGCACACTTCCAGGGATGGGGCAGCCACAGCTTCTCTGGCCAACCTGGGCCAGGGCCTCACCCACTCACAGCCAACAATTCCTTCCTCATGTCCCATTTAAGCCTGCCCTCTGGCAGTGGGAAGCCATTTCCCCTTGTCCTGTTCCTCCAGGCCATTCCCCCTTGTCCAAAGTCCCTCTCCTGCTCTCTTGGAGCCCCTTTAGGCACTGGAAGGCGCTTTAAGGCCTCCCCAGAGCCTTCTCTTCTCCAGGCTGAACAGCCTCAGGACCAAGAACAGACCCAAGACCAGGAAGAGTCTCCCTTGCCAAGGGGAACAAATGGTCACAAGAGTCAAACCAGCCTCCATGGCTGCCAAAAAAGGCTGGACCACCATCAAAACACCATGAGCAAGCCAGGGAACTATTTCACCCTTGGGAGGTGGGTATAACCTGCAAGCATGGTTCACCCTGCACTTGTGAAATGATTTCTTTTGGAACATGCAGGAGCTTCAAAAAGGAGGTGGTGAGGAGGAGAGGTGTGAGTCAAAGCACAGTGCCTGGAAAAGCTCCGCGGCGGCTCAGTCCCCGCGAGGTCTCTGCTCTGCATCACCTCACTTTGCCTGCTAACACACCTCTAGGAAATATCCCATGTTTCTGCACACCAAAAGTGGGGAAAACACATCATCTTCCTTCCCTCTCCCCCTGAGGCACAAGGGATCTTTGCACACCGGGAACTGGCTGGATCACGGTGCTGACACGCGGTTCCTGATGAACCTGGGCTGAATCACCCACGTGATCAACAGGGATTTACTCCTCCCAGAGAGATCCAACTCGGATTTCTGAGCTGGCGCTGCACACTTTGTCATCGTGCTGACATTTGCAATTAAATTCAGCTCAGCTTCCTTCACATGCACTTGCTGCTCATGAGAGCCCACAAAACCAGACACTTCCTCATAAAGCAACTGCAGAAAGAGGCTCAGATCTCTGGATTCAAGCTTACCAGTGAGGGAAATGAACACTGCTTAAAGCAATCCTGGGAAAAAACAGACAAAACCACCGTAGAAAGGCAAGAAATTAGGAGTTATAAGTAGTTTGCAATGTGGGAGCAGCAAAAAGCCAGTGAAATATAGCCTGGGAAGTGCCATGGCATTGAGGAGAGAGGGGAATCTCTCACTAATAGGGTGGATAATGGTGCTCCTTCTGGAATACACTGCTCTTCCTCCAGTGCCTCTGTGGCCAAGCAGTGCCAGCAAACTGGGAGAGATTTCCAGAGAACATGGCTAATATTGTGAGGATCCTCCGGGGGAGGATTAAAAGCCAGTTACCTACAGCGTAATTCCCAGATCAGAGATGCTGTCACAGTCATTCTACCAATGTCTGGAGAACACATCCACAAAGGAAGAGGAGGAAATGTGAGTGAGAAAAGTACTGTGAGAGATCAGGATGTATTTCTTTACCACTGTTAACAGACAGCAGAAGATGGACAAGAATCTCCATTTAAGACCAAACTGTAAATTAGTGGATGCTACAGAAGACAATCTGTACACTGGCCCCAGTGTCCCTTCCTCTCTCTCTCCCAATGCTTGTTCCCATACAAGAGTCCTGTAGATTTCATGGTATTCCAGTCCCAAAGCTCCCTCTGCTGCTCGTACTCCAACCTCTCTGCCTTTCTCCCATGACTGAGACACAACCTCACCAGGCTGTGTCCAGGCATCCCTTCCTTCCCTTTTTAATGGTGGATCTAACAGTTACCAGGGTCTTCTCCCAGTCTCCATAACCTTCACAAGGTAGGAGTGGCCTCACAAAGCCACCTGCCAACACTCTTAGCACATCTGGAGGCACAGCACCATCACCCATGCACTTGTACGGATTTCTTTAAAGAATCCCAATTTCAACCTCCCTTCACTACACATAATCCCTTTCCTCCTCCTTGAACCCTTCTCTGGGATCTCTGGGAGATCTTTGCTGGTGAAGCCTGAGGTGAAGGCAGCCTTGGTACCTTAAACTTATCCTGTCCCTGGACACCAAATCACCTGCCTCATTGAGAAAAAGGCCACTTAAATGTCCCTTGACTCCATTGGGAGCCCACTGTACTCTCCAGTGTCCCTCCTTCCCTGTATCCATGGGCTCTGGATGTCCTCTCTGCAGGGTCTCCGTGAAGACCATGTGGCTCTCCTGTTCATCCTCCCTGGTGGGCTCACCTCCTCCCACAGCTCCTTCTTCTGATGCCCCAACCAGAGCACAACTCACAACTCACCAGTTGGGCCAGTGTGATGCCACCAGCGAGGCCATTGTGACCTCCAGCTCCAGGAAGAAGCACCGGGCAGATCCAGCAGCTACAGACCACGATGCCTCTGCATGGGCCACCCTCTCCTGTACCAGGGCAGGTGATCCCATTGGCACCGCAGGGCAGGGATAAGGTCCTATGGCACAGCACCACCACGGCTGCAGAGTTTTCCATGTTTCCAAGCTGTCTTGAGTTTCCAAGCCCCTTCATGTTCTCTGCCACCCCAAATCTCTACTCAGTGTCTTCTCCAGAGGTGAGTTCCACCACTTTAAAAGTCTGATGGTTAACGCGAGCTTGGAAAGGGTTATTTGCTGTACTCACCTGCTCCTGAAATTGCTCTTGTGATAAACAATCAGTCACGTCCACGCAGCCCAGGAGGCAACCTGAGGGATAATCGCTTGGAAATTCCACATCTGCAGCAAAAGAAATATGTCTTCAGGGGATTCACATCCCTGCACACACAGGTGGGGTCTTCCAGCCCCCTGTGCCCTTCCCTCTCCTACATGCACCTCTGCTTTTTTAGGCACAAGAACACATACAGTGATTTTAACAACTTGTGCTTTTACCAGCTCAGGATCTTCCCCATGATAGGACTAAGACTGGGAAATGTAATTTTATATACAGCTTTCCCTGCTTCTGACAGGAACGCAGAAAGGATGAAGAGAAATTCAAGACCAAAAGGTTAAAAGCAAAGCAGAGAGGGATTTCTGACACTGCTCATTACGTGGCTCAATGTACCAAATCATTCCAAGATCCAAGGAGAGTTCACCTTTCTGGAGCAGCATTCTGTAGGTGGCTTCCAGTTCAGAGATTTCCTGAGGGGAAGGTCTTTTAGCAGTAGCTGCAATCCACAACCTCCCTCGATGAGATGTGTACCAGGTTCTGCCCTCCACCCTAGAGAATGGAGAATTTTGGACTAAAATTCCAGCAGAGATTACCCACATGGACATATTTTTCAATCAAATATACCCAATTCCTGCTGCTAAGCTTTGCCCTGATTATCCCAACTCAAGCAATGTGCCAGGACCACGAAGAAAAGCTGACATGGGCCAAAAATGACATCACAAATAAAGCAGAGCACGTCCTCATGGCTGGAGAGGACATCAATTCCCAGCAAGGCCAGCACATGGGCAGCACATGGGCAGGACAATCTGCTCACACAATTCCCTCACGAGCTCCAAAAGTCACACAGAGCAATCGAGAGAGCACTAAGGGACCAGGCATCTGCATGGAGCAGTCAGTGGGGGATCCTGGAATTCTGCAGCTGTACTGGAGCGGCTCCAGCATCCCCAGAACACCTTAAGATTTACAGTATCTTTAGTTTGGGAAGTGAAAAGGCTTTGCTCTCTAAAATGAAAAAATTCAGTGGAGGGAAAAACGCTCAGGAAGATTCTTTGTTCTCCATTAACAGAAGGAGCTTCTCTTGGTACCTCGATTCCCAGCCCACAGGGGGAAGGCAGTGCCAAGGGGAATGTGTCTGGTTGGTTTTTGTTAAACATGGTGCCCTTGTTGCCTTCTATATAAAGGCCAAAAAGACCAGAATAACATATTTTACACTGTCAGCTTCTTTGCTTTTCAAATTCCACACAGGTATGCCCCAACTACAGCTGAGAAATCTCAGCCTCTCTCTAAATTCACGGCGTGGGAAGAAACTTGTCCCTCCCAGGTTAGATACTCGCCCAAAAAAATACTCTCCAGCTCCTCAAACCATTAATACACAGGAAGAGGAAGCACAGGTTCCAAACCTGGAGCTATCACAGCTACCAGTGACTGCACAAAGCCAGTGGGTCCACAGAAGAGGAACACAACTTTCCATCTCCCCTGGAGTAGGAGCTGCCTGGGACACCTTCACCTTTTGATTCCTCTCACGAGCAAGGAAGCCCAAGGCTGGTGCATGCTGAGGCACCAACCATCATCTGAGATCTCCAGCAGCTCTCGATCCTGAATCCGCAGCCTGTTCCGCTCCAAGCCAGACTCACTCTCAGCATCCATGGAATGAATATTTTTCCTTTGTGGGAGCAAACCAGTTTGGTCCACCCACTAGAGAGGGTTCAAAAGAAACAGGAAAAAGGTTAGCACCTCTCGAGGAACAATGTGTATCAAGTGCAAATCCTATTTGGAGTTTTCCTTCACTTAAGGACAGAGGCATTACCCTTATGCCCTTTGGTAACGGAATCTGGCAGAACAGGCTTCAGAAAATAGAGCTGAAAGGGTAACAAAGCCTTATTCTGACTCTGAGAAATTGTTGTGTATTCCTGAAAAGGAGGCAGGAGGCTAAAACTCCCATAAACCAACATACCAGGAGCAGGAAATAGAGCAGGGCATTGGCAAACCTTCTCTGACCCAAACTGAAATGGCCAATGAGGGACACAGAGGAGGAAAGAGGGGGTGAAACACAAGGGGAAAGAGGGGGAATGGCTTCCCACTGACAGAGAGCAGGGTTGGATTGGATATTAGGGAGAAATTCTTTACTGTTAGAGTTGTGAGATGTTGAAACAGGTTGTCTAGAGAAGTTGCTCCATCCCTGGAAGTGTCCAAAGCCAGGTTGAACAGGGATTGGAGCAACCTGGTCTAGTGGAAGGTGTCCCTGCCCACGGCAGGGGGTGGAAAAAAATAACGTGTAAGGTCCCCTCCAACCCAAACCATTCTGTGATCCTGTAGGGTACTAACAGACATGCTAGAATTGAAAATTCTTAAGCTCAACGCTCCCAAAATGAGTCATTACTCCGAAATAAATCATTTGAACCCCCACTGACCAAAGGAGCAGGTTGGAGGAGACGGGGATTCACCAGAACACCAGAATTCAGCATTGCCTTTGCCCCTGAGTTCCCTCCTGGCTCGCTCAGAGCACCACGATTAATGGCTTCGATGGTCTCATCCAGCCTGCAAGCACAAACAACAGCCATGAAAATTCCCTGTTTCCCCAGGCAATGTCTCCTTTCTCCACACACGAACGTTCTGATCCAAAGCGGTTTTTCCCCACCTCCCTCAACTAAACAATTTCCTTGCTCAGTCTGATTTCCAATTTGAACAGTCACTCCTCTCTACCACAGAAACTCAGCTTGGTGTGAATTTGAGCTGAATTGGTTCTGTTGAGACAGGCCTTCTGCAACACCTCTTTCCAGGGCAGCTTTAATAGACATATCAGACCACTATCCCTGAGGATTTTCACCTCCCTGCTCTTGGGCAGGTTGCCAGTGTTCACTCACTTGCTGTGGTACTCAGCCATGCTGTTGTCCTCCTCCAGGATCTGCCGGCCCGCAAAGTCAATGGTGATTTTTTTGGCAAGCCGAGAGGCGTGGCGCAGCTCCCGCAGCTCCTGCTCTCTCTTCTGGAGAGCTTCCCTCTCCTGCTTGGACAGCCACTGGTTGGAGTCTGTGGCAAAATAATCTGACTCGTCATCAATGACCTGGGTTCGCCGCACGCTGTGAGGAGCAACCAGCACGGCAGAGGATGAGCACAGTGGGAATAGAGCACTGACCACCCCAAACCTGCCACTAACCTGCCCCAAACCTGCCCTCCAATCCGCTCCTGCCTGGTCTCTCCAGAGAGCTGGAATTACAGGGACACAAAGAAAGGACACCCAAATGGGATCCGCTCCAGGGGCTCCCTCTTGTTCCACTAAACACCATCCTTAAGGTGTCTACGGCTGCAGCCCGGGTTTCAGAAGGAATTCCCAACATTCCTGCAAAAGGCAGCTTGCCTGAAAGGCCACTTACGCTATTTCATGACAGCCTCTCACCAGGTACCTTACCTTGTCCTGTCAAATTCCAACAGCTTGTCTTTGTGCTTCACAGCCATCTCCAGGCCTGCTTTGAGTCTCGCTTCCTGGCGAGGCAGCAAGTCCTTGCTTATGGCATCCAAATTCCCTGAACTTTCAGCACCTGAGATAGAAAACACATTATAGCCCTGCAGTTGGTGAGTTCAAGCCCAGTTTGGGTGGGCCAGGCTGCAGATATGCCCCCTAAACCCCTAAATGCCATCCCAGAAGCTAAAAGAACAACCTTGCACCAAGACCAGCATCTTTCCAAGGAAGTTGAAGCCCTGATTTTCCCTCGAGCCCATTTCACAGACTCCTTCCTTGGAAGAGGAGAAAGCATTTAAATACTACAATGACAAGGTCTGGGTACAGTTTAGAGAGAAGCTCTTGGTCTTTGATTCTCCTTCACCCCTCCCTAACAATTTGGGCAGTCAAAATTCTGTCCATCACCAACCACAGGCCTTGAGTTACAGAATCATGGAATGGTTTGGGTGGGAAGGGACCTTAAAGACCATCTCAATCAACCTCTCTGCCATGGGCAGGGACACCTTCCACTAGACCAGGTTGCTCCAAGCCCCACCCAACCTGGCCTTGAACACTTCCAGGGATGGGGCAGCCACAGCTTCCCTGGGCAACCTGTGCCAGGGCCTTACCACCCTCACAGAGAAGAATTTCTTTCTAATATCCAACTTGAATCTCTCCTCTTTTAGTTTAAACCATTCTTTTCTGTCCTATCACTCTGCTCGTCTACAAAGTCCCTCTCCCTCCTTTTCATAAGCCCCCTTTAGGCACTGGAAAGGGCATTACGTTCTCCCCAGTGCCTTCTCTTCTCCAGCAACCAGCTTTTTTAGGAGTCCCCTCCTAAAAGCCAAACCCTCCCCTACACGTTGTTACCCCCACAAAGAGCCTCTTGCCCAGGACTAATCAGTGCCAATTCCAGGGATGTCCAGAGCCTTCTGCCTTGCTGCTGTTTGTGCCTCTCACAAACTACATCCTCCCCCAACACACAGGTTCTCCAGCCCAGTTGTTGCCAGAGATGGAGAAATCTATTCCCAGCAAATGCTGTTTCTTCTTAACCTTCCTGGCAAAGGCCCCAAACCCAACCAACCAAACAACAGGGAACAACAAAAAACCCACAAAAGGTTTGCCCCAAAGCCCCAATGGCACAAACCAGTATATTCCACCAGGCAGGCAAAGCCTTTATTCCAGGCAAACAATTGTCTGTGTTTCCCTGTGGTCACTGATCCACATTTTTTCACTCCCAAGACAACAGGAAACCACGTTCCAGCTTTTACCTACACAGACAACAAAGCAAGAGCTGGCAGGGGCAGGAGGGAGGAGAGATCAAACTGGTAAGGAAAAGGATCTTGAAGTACACCAGGATTTCTACAGGCAGGATATAACATCCCAGCTCTGTGACCAGCTGGTGTTCACAAGGACTTCCAGGACCTCCTGCAACCTCAGCAGCTCTAAGGAGAAGAAATATTCCCCCATTTCTTCAGCAAAGTGTATTTTTCCACCAAGAACACCACGACCTTGGCTGCATTTCAGCTAAACTCAGACAAACATCCCCACAATGCACAGGTCTTCGCTGGGACACTGGGTATTACTTCCTCTTGCTTGTCTTGGCTCTGTTCCTATTTTTAGCTCCCAAGATAAGTGTTAGACAAGAAGAGCCATTAGGAAATATTAACCACCACCTCTGCAGACCCAGCACATCAGACAGCAGCACTTCATCTTCCACAGCACACATTCCACAGGAGACTTATCCTAATTTTCAAGGACTGATACAATGATCCAGTTCATGTGATTGATTCTGGAATGCCTAAGGAGCAGCCTTGGGGCCTCAGGGTAAGGACATCATACACTGCCATGTGACACTTGCAGTTGTCACCTCTGCTGAAGCCCAGGAGTGCTGCCAAGGCTTGCTGGAAAGATCCAAGGAGCCAACTTCCAATCCATCCTCTTAACACCCACCACAGACACCGGGAAGTAATGAGGGCAAGCAGCTCAGTGAAGTCTGAAGCAAATAACATGCACAAACTGACTGGATTCCCTCTATTCCAGGTATGGAATTGCTACTGACCTGCCATGAGCTTCTTCAGCAGCTTCTGGCTCTTGTTGGAGTCCCGCTGAAGAATGTCCTGCTCTTCTTTAGTGCACACCTAAGGAAAAAGAGGAAATGAAGACTTGGGAAGCCCAACAACAACCCTTAACTCAGAGGTGTTCTCTCCTCGTTGGCCACTGGGATTTAAACTGATCTTTCAAAGTAGCAACAAATCTGATTTAAAACATTTTGTCCACCCAACCAATATTTTCCTCTCACATGAAGAGGAATTTCCTCTCATCTGCCATCATTAACTTGCCCCCTTTCTCAAAAGGTGCCCTTTAAACAGAATACGGGTGTAACAGATATCCCAAAGGATTCATCTTGCACAAGCACTGAAGAAAAGTCAGGACACTGGCCTTGGCTGCGGCTCCTGCCCCTGACAAGGCAGCCAGGGCTGTGCCCAGGATGGGGCTGAAGCTTTGCAGATATTTTGGACACTGCTGTGATGCACAGGAGACTGACAGAAACCAGACAAGCTCCAAACTGATAATAAATGATGAGGGAAACCTCCTAAGAGGTTCCTTCCTGCACAGCTTTAGAACTTTGCTAGAGGAACTTCTATGTAAGAGGCTAATCCAGAAAACTTCTCCAGGTCCAAGCAAGGCAAAAAAACCCCCTGGTGACTCACCAGGGCCCCACAGAACAGGCAGGGCCCGGAGCCCTCCTGGGCGCAGACGATGCGCCCGCATGTCAGGCAGTTGTTGATGAGCTTGTGCTTCTGGCCCAGGCACTCACAGGCATGACGGCCTGGGATGAGCACGGCCAGCCTGTCCTGCCCCTCCTTGGTGTACAGGCTGACGTATTTGGGCTTCTTCTTACAGGAAATGCTACTGCTGCCGACAACACTGCTGCTCTCCTGGGCCTGGGGAAGCAAAAAAATAAACAAACAAACAGTGCTCAAAGTGCCAAACTGGCAGCAGAGAGTGAGCACTGACCCTCGGGCAGGTCAGGGGACTCACAAGTGTTATTCTGCCTCACTGCAAGGAAACTTGGACCAGACCCCAGACTGAACGGAAAGACAAGCTCAGGCCTGCCAGAAAAGCTCCAAGAATCCAAACAAATCAAGGAACAAGGATGTTGCTGATGCACTTGATGTTTGTTGCCCATGTGAGCTGGAGCTGCTCGGATCGAGGCTGCAGTAGCAGCTCACGGGGGCTTAACAGCTCCAAACAGCAGCTCAGCTACTTCCAGATTTATTCCAAAGATTATTTAGACTATGGCAATGCCCTGGGAAACCCTGTGTGTGCCTGTCCCAACACAGAGCTATTGGTGGCAGCAGGGCCACTGCATTCACAGCCAGGGCACCTCCCAGCAGCTTTCCCATGTCCCACATGGTACAGCAACCTCAGCAGAGGTTTTCTATGCACAGCAGGTTCAAGTATTGAGCTGCAAAATAAACTCTGCTCCTCCTTCTGAGACTTGGCCTCAGTGATTCTGGGATTCACCTGAGTTTCACTCTAGTGATGCAGCATTTCCAGTTCCCCCAGTAAAGCCTGACTGGTTTTAGTGCCACTGCCAGATCCAAACAGTGCCACCATGAAAAAAAACCAAAACCAGATAAAGTGACCTTGGTAGAGCTCTCTCACTTGTTTTCTTTTAATTTTAATTAAATTAGAGGATAACTACAGGGCAATGGAACACCAATATCCATTTTAACCCTTCAATTCAAAAACGTGGGGGTTTATCTTACAAACACTTTTACAAACACTTTGCAGCCTCTCTGCTCCAAAAACTTCCATTTAAAAACACAAATTCAAGTTCCACTCCTTATTCAGGTTCATCTCTGCCTCTCAGGGCTTGGATGCTGCTACAAAGAGTAGGTTGACTACCACAGAGGAAGGCAACTACTGCTTGTTGCACAGCCTTGTGCTGCTTGGAAAGAGCAGCATTTCTTGAGACTTAGCATTTCTACGCTCTTATTTTGCAGTTTCTTTCAGAAATATTTCAGCTGCCAATTCAAGTTTATTCAGCATGACTGGGAAGGTTTAAATACAGCAAGAAGGAATGTTCTATCCACTTGGTGGTTTCCTCAGTTCCCCACCGTCACACCTCTGCTTTAAAGAAATCCCTTTTATTCCCAATTACAGCCTCGACTTCCTTTGCCTGCTCTCTCATCCAGGCATTTGGGGGGAGCAAAATTCACCCTGACATGGATTTGCTGCCTGTTGATTATTTTACTCCCGATTATAGACACAAACATACATAAGCTTTCTCCCCAGACTACATATCATAGAATCGTAGAATCATTTAGGTTGGAAAAGCCTTACAAGATGAAAGTCCAACCACTAACCCAGCACTGTCATGTACCACAACTAACCCATGACCCCAAGTGCCTTTTGAACACTTCCAGGGATGGGGACTCCACCTGTACCAGTGCCTGACCAGCCTTTCCATGAAAAAAATTTCCCCAATATCCAACCTAAACCTCCCCTGGCACAGCTTGAGGTTGTTTCCTCTCATCCTGTCCCTTATTCCCTGGGAGCAGAGCCTGACCCCCACCAGGCTCCACTCTCCTGTCAGGGAGTTGGAAAAAGCATGAAGGTCCCTCCTGAGCCTCCTTTTCTCCAGGTTGAGCCCCCCCAGCTCCCTCAGCTACTCCTGATGCTCCAGACCCTTCCCCAGCCCCGTTCCCTTCTTTGGACACGCTCCAGCCCCTCGATGTCTTTCTTGTCATGAGGGGCCCAGAACTGACCCCAGGATTTGAGGTGTGGCCTCAGCAGTGCCCACCACAGGGGGACGGGCACTGCCCTGGGCCTGTGGCCACACTATGGTTGGCACAAGCCAGGTTCCATTGGCCACCTGGGCATGCCAGCCCCACATGTCCTGAATGCTCATTTCCACTTTCCAATCCCACCTTTATTGGTGTTTGATATTCCTTTTCCCAAACCTCAGGTTCCCAGCCTGCCCAGTCACCCCCAGCCACCCCAGTGTCCCCTCCATGCTCACCTTGGCCAGGTCCAGGGGGGTTTTTACCTCCTCCACATGTGTGCTGGGCTCGGTGTACGCAGGCATCTCCTGCTTGTTCCTGCCTTTGCGTTTCCCCTTCTTCCCTTGGTCTCCAGCCCGTGGCACTTCCAAAGCCTCTGGAAGTGTGTACAAGCACAGAGAGGCTGGGTGAGCACCAACAAGCGAAAGATGTCCCTGGACTCTACTTGGTGACTAAAAATGGGCTTCAACCTGTTCCCATGATCAGGAATGAGACCATTACCCATGCAGGGGTTCATGGCATACGATTCTTTATGAACACAACAACCCAGACAAGCTTATTGGAGACTTGGTTCCTTCTTCCCTGTGGCACTCACCGTCCTTCTTCCGATATGCTGGGAAAGGCTCAGATGGCAGCTGGGAGGATTTCCTCCACCTGGAAAGCAGCTCTTCCACAAACCAGCTCTTCTTCCCATCGGTGCCCTGGAGGAGGTCGATGACGTACTCCCGGATCTCGTCCTCATTGGTTATGGACAGGATGTACCTGCGAGGGGGAAAGGGGATAAACGTGGGTAAGGGGCTGCTGTTCTAGCTCTGATGCAGGAGTTTAATGAGACAGGTGTGTCATTTCTCTCCTTTTCAGGTCAGGTTTGTGGAGATTGTAGTAAGAGTTCCAACTCTGGCAGGGGTTGGAACGAGACGAGCTTTAAGGTCCCTCCCAACCCAAACCAGTTTGTGAAGGAGCAGGCAACTGCTGAAGAGTTAACAGTGTGTCTCCAAACCTCTGTATCCTCATGGAAATAATGTTCCCAGAAAAGTCTGGCAAAGTGCACCATCTGTCTCCAAGGACCTCAGGGGGGTTTCTGAAAATGGGTGGAGTAATTGGTAATTCAGGCAACTTCTCAGTGCTCTGACTTACTTTGTTAGTGATGTTCTAGAAAAGCTTAGGGGAGCACTGGTGACTTCCATGTGCCAGCAATGGAATTGCTTTTCCAAGATGAAACCTCAAAGATAAACTTGTAGGCTGCCCTGCTGACTGAAAAGCTGGCAGTATAAAATGCTGTCTTACAGGCGCTGTTTTCAATAGAGAATTCTCTGCCGAACCTCCATTTTCCCACCGAATACAGATATTCCTCAACTGCCTGGGGCCCCCCCATAAGAATCAGCCCGGAATTGTCCTGCAGGACAAGCAAACAAAGGCCTTTAAGTGTGTGATTCTGTGACCCCACATACCCCTCCCCGCCACCTCCCGCCCCTCCAGTGCCCCCACCCGAGGGACAACCCTGCGCACAGACCCCCGAGCGCTGCTCTGACACACTCCGTTCCCTCCGTGTTGGACCGGGGAGGGGTGTCGAGGGGCAGGGGGGTCCTGGCCACACTCACCTCACCACCTCCTCGCCCACGTCCAGCCCAAAGTCGCCCCGCAGGTGTTGGACGCACCAGGCCAAGAGCGCTCTGGGCGCCGCCATCTTTCGCGGGGGGCGGGAAACGGCACCGCACCGCCCGGCACCCTCCGCTTCCCTTCCCTCCGGCAACGCGCCCGCGGCGCGACCGTTCCGGGCCCGTTCGTAGAGTCCGGGAATGGTTTGGGTGGGAAGGGACCCGAAGGATCATCCAGTCCCACTCCCTGCCATGGGAAGGGACACCTTCCACTAGACCACGTTGCTCCAAGCCGCGTCCAACCTGGCATTGGACACTTTCAGCGATGGGGCAGCCACAGCTTCTCTGGGCAACCTGTGACAGTGCCTCACCCCTTCACAGGGAAGAATTCCTTCCCAATATCCATGTAGCATGCAGGTCCCGGGCGTCCGCGGGGAGCGGGGCGGCCCCCGCGCTGCCATTGGCGGCTGAGGGCGCGGCGGGGCCGGGGCGGGGCCGGGCAGTGCCGGGATGGTGCGGACCAAGGCGGACCAGCGCGGCGGCGCCTTCCGCAAGGGTGCGGGACGGGGGATGGAACGGGATGAGATGGGATGGGACGGGACGGGACGGGACAGGGGGAGAGGGGGACCGGGGGACCGGGTCCCAGGTGCCGCCGCTGATCGCCCGCTCTCCCCGCAGTGTTGGTCGCCCGGGCTCCCCGGAAGGCGCTGGGGCCCGCCAGCCTCAACGCGGGACCGCCGCCGCCGGTCAGGAAGGGTGAGCTCCTTCTCCTTTCCTTCTCCTTTCCTTCTCCTTTCCTTCTCCTTTCCTT
>NW_020897786.1:468436-475459 GCF_003984885.1 Neopelma chrysocephalum
CTCCCCTCCTCCCTTCCTCCTCCCCTCTTCCTTTCCTGCCTCCCTCCCTCCCACTCTTCTTCCCTCCTTTCTCCCTCTCTCCTTTCCTTGCTTCCCTCCCTCCTTCTCTCCGTCCCTCCTTGCTTCCTTCTTTTCCCGCTTCCCTCCCTCCCATCCCGGTGACGCCCTCCCCGCAGGTGACCGGCGCCCCGTGGGGCTGAACCCGGTGTGTGTGCGGCCGATTCCCGCCTGGCAGAGGAGCATCGGCGAGTTCCTACAGCTCCCGCCCAAGGAGAACCGGGCGCCCGACGGAGCCGTGCCCGGGAGCAGCGGCCTAGGGTGCGTATCAGGGGAGGCACAAATCCCTACAATTAGAGGAGAGAAGGAAGCGCAGAAGTGTCGCCCCGTGGGGTAATGGGAAGGAGCAAAGCACAACGTGGAAGGGCAGGTTTTGTACGCCTGGGGAGTTTCAGGGGTTGGTTGTGCCAAACTTAAACTTAACGTTCACTTCCTTTAAAAAAAAAAAAAAAAAAAACAACTGAGGCTCCCTGGAGTGTGGCAGAGAGCAAAAACCACCTGCAGAGCTGTCATGGGGCAGCTGGGGCTCTGTGGTGCTGCTGTAAACTGGATTGTCAGAGAGTGGTCTGGGGGGTGATATCAAACAGCAAAACCCTGGCACTTCGAAATAATCCCAAGAGCGACATTCCTGGGGGCCTGAGAGGGGGGTGTTGGTGTCCTTGGATGATACAAGTTGTGGTTAGTGTTCCTCCCTGACTGCTGTGAAACTACAATTTGTGAAGGAGCAGGCGACTGCTGAAAAGTTGACAAACTTTCCAAACTCCAAACCTTTGTATCCTAGTTTCCAGCAAAGTCTGGCTAAGTGCAGCATCTGTCTCCAGGGACCTCGGGGGGGGTATGAGTGGGGTAGCTTAGGCAAGTTCTCAGTGCTTAGACTTAACTTCATGTGCCTACAAAGCTCAGTGATGTTTCAGAAAAGCTTAGAAGAGCACTGCGCCACTTCCATGTGCCAGAGAATTGCTTTTCCAAGCTGAAACCTCAAAATTTAACTTGTGTTCTGCCCTGCTGACTGAAAACATGGCAGTATAAAATACTGTCTTACAGACACTCTGTTTCCAATTCTCTGTTGAACTTCCATTTTTCCACCAAATGTAGATACTCCTAAATTACCTGGGGGGGGGGGGCATAAGAATCAGCCTGGAATTGTCCTGCAGGACAGGCAAACAAAGGCTTTTAAGTGCATCCTACCTCTTGGTGAAACAGAAAATGTGGTGAGGAGAGAACACAGAGTGTCCCCATACAAAACAGTTTGCAGCTTCCGAGTGTGTTCTGGAAGAAGCAAGAGCTGTACTCGCTCAACTGCACAACCTCTTTGGCCAGTAAGTTAGGTTGAAACTCAGGTGTGAAACGGGAGTTATGCAGTTTCCAAACAAAGGTGTGGAACCTGCATGTGGCCCTCCAGGTCAGGAACACACAGAGACCATCCCGGGATATTTTGATGTGGGATGTTTTCTTTCCCGTTTGAAAAGAAAGTCTGTGCTGATCCATGTGGGCTCGCAGCCCTTGGGATAAAGCAGCTTCTGTCAGTCCTGAAGCCTCAAGGTGCTGTCTGGGACTAATTAATGTCATTTAGGTCACTCGGGCTCTGGGAAAAGGGCTTTGTTGGCCTTTCAAACCTTTGATTGAGTTCTGTTAATGCTTTTGAAATGCTTCTTACAGAGCTCGGCCCCTGCCACCGGATCCTGCCGAAGATGGAGAGTCCTCTGAGGAGGAGTAGATATGATCTGACCTCAGTTTTCATGATAAACTTCTCCTCCTACTTGAGCCGGTTTTTGTACATTTTTACAGTTTTTTATAATTTGTTATGGCTTACGTTCAGCTGTTGTACAGGACTAAAAGTCTGACAGACAGCAGCAACACTGTGGAGAAATTAATTAATTTATACATTTTGGCACTTAGCATTCAGTGTAAATCGTTGGTTTAGTTTTTATCTGGTTTTCCTTGAGTTCCTCAGTGCCTCCTTCATGTCAGGCAGCTTTTATCTTTCATCTTCTGATTGCCTTTTGCTTGTCCAGGACTTGCATGGCCGTGGTTGTTCTGTTTTTAGGAAGCAGATCCTTATTTTTTTTAATACATTAAAGCCTTCTGAGCACACACCGCTGTTGAGTCTTTATTGAAAAAGCTGTTAATGAAGATGTCTTTGTCCAGAGATGGGAAACAGGATTTGGAAAGACCCCAGTGAGGTGGATGGGCAGCTGGCACTTGCTATGATTAGAGGTGGAGTTTAATTAAAACAAATGGGATTGTTCTAAAGAATCAAAACCCCAAAAGCTTGGAGAGCAATAAAAGGCTAAAACAAAGTTAAACTTGTTACTGTGAAGTGCCTGAGGCTCCCACACAATTTTTGGGGTAATTTATAGGAAAAAAGTGAATGGGGTCTTGTGATGGGTCTTAATCTTGAGAGTTCTGCTTCTGCTCTTCCTTAGAAGCTCCACAAATGATCAGAGTAGCGTTGAGTGGATGAAAAGGGGAATTTATGAGATTTAAATTTGAATTTAGCACATGAGGAGAACTTAGTGGCAGCTCTAGTATGTCAGCCTGGTGTGGTTATGGTGGGGAAAGTGGTGGCTGCTGTCAAAGCCTCTTCCTAAAAAATCTACAGATAAAAAGGAGGGATGTCACAAAAAAGCAGTTTGAGGTGGTTAAATGAGAAATAGTAAGTGATGATTTCTCTTTAATAGAAATTTTTGGAACTTTTGTCAGTTAAGGGGGATAAGCTCGTGGTAACATGCTGTACAAAGCACAGACTTCTCTACCCTGACATCACACAAAACATCATCCCAGTGCCATGTCCCACAGCCACAGCAGCACCGTGGGCGGCTCTTCCTTTGGCCATTTCACCTTCCAAATTAGCTGTATCCTCAATCTCCATTTCTCCTCTGAAACTGCCTGGGAAACAGCCAAGACTGCTGGGCTCTGATCAGATCTGCTCGTCCCCTGACTCCCCTCTGGGGTTATCCGTGTTTAGTGCCCCGGGAGGGCTGTGAACATCAAGGTGGGGAGGGGAGAAGGATAATGAGCTGCTTGTGCTGGAGTTATATCAAGGCTGCTCTCCCAGGTCAAGGAGCAATAGCTGGTGGAGACCTGAATCACAGAATCCCAGAATAATTTGAGTTGGAAGGGACCTTAAAGATCATCTTGGTCCAGAGGGCAGGGTTAGATGGGATGTTGGGAAGAAATTCTTGGCTGCGAGGGTGGTGAGGCCCTGGCACAGGTTGCCCAGAGAAGCTGTGGCTGCCCCATCCCTGGAAGTGTTCAAGGCCAGGCTGGACAGGGCTTGGAGCAGCCTGGTCTAGTGGAAGGTGTCCCTGCCCATGGCAGGGGGTGGAACAGGATGAGCTTTAATGTCCCTTCCAACCCAATCCAGTCTGTGATTCCGATACTTTTAAGCGTCAATACCTCGGGCTGACCATAGATGTCAGCAGCCTCTGCAGCTCCGAACGCAGGCTCTGCCAGGGACCAGGGCAAGGCTCGTTCTGCCTTGCACCAGTTTATTTACTTAGGCAATGTGCAGGGAATATATAAATGTATGGATGACAGACTGGAATTGCTCATTTCCTGAGAGTCTGTGTTATCTCACCAGATAAGGAAGTGGCATCAGCAAAATCACCCACCGTGTCACCGGCTGAGTCCCTGTGTCCTGCTTAAACCCAGCAGTGCTGGAGGGACAGGAGTGGGCAGTGAGGGGAACCTGCTCCCCCAGCAGATTTTATACCCATCCCAACACATGGAATTTTCTGTCAAGATTACAAATTACTCATCTGACCCCTGGCCTTGAGAATGTTGCAGCCTTGAGAGCACTAATGAGCAATAAACTGTCCTCAGCTGAGCCTCCCACCCATGCTTGAAGGTCCTTTTGACCCAGGCTGGGGACACCTAGACTTTTCCTGGGGGATGCTGGATGTACCTACATCACAAAGGATTCACTGCTGGCACAACTGGATGTGTGTTTCTGCAGGAGCTCGTGGATGCTCCAAAAGCAGCTGCAAAGTGAGCACACAAAGTGTTTAGGAGATGAGATGGAAGTGTTTAGAAAATAAGAATTCCTGAGGGTCTAATATGTTGAATTTTAAAGCTTAGGGGGCAAAATTATCTTTGTCTGGGCAAGAGAGAGTGACGGGACAGATGCCATCCTTTCCCATCCCCATAGCCTAAGGCTTTTCCAAGTAGGGATAATTACAAATTGCTGTTGCTCCAGAGTGGTTTTAGCTTTTCCCTGCCACCCCCTTCTCTCCTCGTGTCCGAACCAGGCCAGACGGCACATTTCTGTTGGATGTAGCTGGAAGGAGGGATCTGCTCCTGCTGGAGCGGTGCAGGGGGCAGCTGGGCGGCGGGGACAGCAGATGTCCAAGCCGTGGGGAAGCAGCCGGAGGGGAGGGGGCCGGGCCGGCAGCTGCTGACCTCTCACCCTGCCAGGGGAAATCTAGCGCCAAACCTCGGGGCCTCATCCCCCATGTGAGGGGTTTGCAAAGCTTTTTCTGACTTCCAAGGCTTTTCCTAAAAAAAAAAAAATGTCCAATTTGTATCCGTGATTTTTCGCTTCCCGCTCCTCGGTGTGAAGCCTCTCTGCCGTGGACTCCGTGAGTCTGTGTTCAGGTGCTGCCTGCTTAGGTTAAGAGAGTCACACCAGACTCCCTCTCACACCAGAGTACTATTAATTTTGGTAAATTAATTTTGGTCATGTGTAGTCCTGTGCTGGATTGAGTGATTACAGGGCTGTTTCCATCGGGAGAGAGGATGAGACCCTGGTACCCTCTTGCTCTATGTGGTTGCTCCTCTGCTCTCACTCCTCTGCCAAAAAATGTCATTTTAATCTTTGTTTTCCCTTGGGCTTTGATTTTTCCCTCTTTGCACATTTCCCAGAAGGATCCAAGGTCTGTGTCTGCAGGGTCCCCCTGCCCACGCTGTTGTGTTGGGGTGGTGCCTCCCTATGCCTGATCCTCAACAGGAGCTTCATTGTCCTTCCTGCTGCTCTGGACAAAGGGGGATTGTCCTGCCCACCAGCTCCAGCCGGCCACGAGCCGCTTCATCCCGACGGGAGATGCTGCAGCAGTTCCAAGAAGAAAAGCAGGATGTTTCATTTCTGTTCCTAATAAGGCGCTTGGGAATTGGTCTGGGTTCTTACCTGTCTTTGGTCGAGGATGAGGAGCTGAGTAAAACCTCTGTTGGGGTGGCCTAACCCATCCAAAACGTTTTGGGGTCAGCTTTGAGCTCCCTTCATGTGTCATTCCACATGCAGGCCAGTCTTCGGATAAACTCCCAAGGGATTAGCGCAGGGCTAATGAGAATCCCCATGTTTAATAGGACTTAGCAAAAGAATTACTTGGACTAAAATTGATGATAAATAATTTTTCAGAATTAAGATGCTCCTTGGAAGGGCCCAGATGGTTCAGAGCAGAAAAAATGGGAGCTGAATCACAAAAGTGCCTCTCCCTTTCATCAAAGATGGGGGGATGTTGTGATATCCGTATTATTATTAATTTCCACAACTAATTTCACAAAGAATAAGCAAAATAAGCTCATCCTGGAACACAGGTTCAGGATGGCATTCGACATGATGCTGCCAAGACAGGCTGTTCAGGTGGATGGATTGAGATTCTAATTTTGATATTAATATCGAAAACTTAAATGGTTTAAAAATAAATATTAATCCTTTATTAACCTTATACCCGAGTTGGCTGGTTACACATAAATATTTAAAAAAAAAGAGCCAGGAAAAAAGCTAAAGTGAAATAGTACCAATTTCATTGGAACTGGGCTTTGTTTTCATGTTAATTATGGTGCCAGGGGAAAATTTCCAAGCTTGGCCACAGGAATATGAGGTACTAAAAGAAATGTATAATTTTAATGCCTAAATTCTGGATCAGGACACATTTTCCAAGTGATTTTTCCAAACAGAGCTGTGGTTCATCCTTGGTGGGGTCCAAGAGCTGACAAGCTGTGATGTGTGTGGCTGGATAATGAGATTGTCCCCAGGCTGGGGGGCTGCATGCCAGGGATAAAGCTTTTCCTCATTTTAACCATTTTCAAGGAATGAGCAACCTGATTCTGTGGAAGATGTCCATGCAGGGGGTGGGACGATACGGTCTTTAAGGCCCCTTCCAACCCAAACCAGTCTGTGATTCTATGATTCTCTCAATATGGCAGTTTAAAAAATCCTTCTGGAAAATACCAAGTTCTTCAGCAGCAGCAGTCTGAGAGTGTCCAAGTGATGACCCCAGGGGTTTCTCCTCCATAGAATTATAGAAAATTAAGGGTTGGAAAGGATCTTAAAGATCATCTTGTTCTACTGCCTGCTGTGGGCAGGGACACCTTCCACTATCCCAGGTTGCTCCAAGCCGCATCCAACTGGGCCTTGGACACTTCCAGGGATGGGGCAGCCCCAGCTTCTCTAGGCAACCTGTATCAGGGCCTCACCACCCTCACAGCAAATATTCTCCATCATATTTCCTACAAAAGCAGGGAAACATAGAGACTTTTGGGGTGCAAGGTGTTTCAGGAGGAACATTTTTCCTCCCAAGAAGCAGCAGGGGGCTGGGGCTGTGGTGTGGCGGGTGACGAGCCAACGTGTGTGCTGAGCCCAGGCAGGTGCCGAGTTGAGCCCGGGAGGATGCTGAGTCCCAGTAGGTGCTGAGCCCCGGGCGGTTCTGAGCCCCGCAGGATGCTGAGCCCAGGTTTGTGCCGAGCCCCGGCGAGCGCTGAGCTGAGCCCCGGTGGATGCTGAGCCCCAGCAGATGCTAAGCCCAGGTTTGTGCTGAGCCCCGGTGGTGCTGAGGCGCGCCCGGTGCCGATGCGACCCGCGCTGCCCGGTGCCGATGCGACCCGCGCTGGCCGCCGCCTCCCCCTGGCAACGCCACGCGGTCTCCAGGCGGCCGCGGTGCCCCGGAAGCCGCGCGGGCTCAGGGCGGAGCCGCGCGGGGCGGCGCCGGCGCCGAGCGCTGCCGGGTCGGGCCGTGCCCGTCGAGC
>NW_020897786.1:475859-607484 GCF_003984885.1 Neopelma chrysocephalum
GGTACGGGCGGGGGGTCGCGGTGCCGCGGGGTCCCGGCGGTCGGTTCGCGGCGGCCCGGCCGCCCGCCCGCGGCGGAGGCTTCGCCGGGCTCGCCGCTCCAGCCCTCCCGGTGCGGCGGGAGCGGCTCCGGCCGGGCGGAGGAGCCGCCGCGGAGCTGCCCGAGGGACCCCGGGCAGGGCGGCGGCCCGAGGGGGTCGCGGGTGCCCCCGGGGCGTGGGCGAGGGGGAGCGGGGCGGGTTCGGGGTCTGTGCGCTGGCGGCGGCCAGGGGATGGAAGGGGGGGATTTGGGGTTGGGGGAGTCTGGCAGCCCTCCCTTGGGGGCTGGAGGGCTGTGCCGGGAGTGCGGGGCAGGGACCTGCCGCGGGAGGAGCTGGAGGTGCCTTGGGAACTCCTGAACCTGGTGTTGTGCCCAGTGTGAGGAAGTGAAGTGCTCTGTGTAACTGGAAGTGTATCGGCAACTTATTTGCGTGAAGAAGTTGTATATGCCCCCTACACCTGGGAAGTTTGTATTTCCATGTGCTGCTTGACACAGTGTGGAACTCTGAGGGCTGGGCTTCGTTGTCTTGTCCAAGTCATGGAATCACAGGGTGGTTTGGGTTGAAAGGGACCTTAAAGCCCATCTCGTTCTACCCCTGTGGGATGGGCAGGAACGCCTTCCACTAGACCAGATTGCTCCAAGCCCCATCCAACCTGGCCTTCAACACTTCCAGGGATGGGGCAGCCCCAGCTGGCTCATGAGGTTGACTCTTCTCAGTGTTTCTCTGCTGCTGGCCATCCTCTCTGGCCTTTCTCTGATTTTTCAGCTTGTAGGAAGTATCGTGAGCAGATTCCAAGCTTGTGGTCTGTCAAGCTGCCTCCTGTGTCCCAACTTCATGTGGAGTTTTCCACCTTTCCCTGTTTCTCATTACCAGGCTCACGGTGACCTGCTTGAAGTCCCACTGTCATGGGTGTGACCTCAGACTTGATTTTTTTTTTTATCAGTGACCTAATGGCTGTGTGTAACCAGCTTGTGCTGCCACTCCCCAAGTTCTTCAGGACTTGCCTTTTCCTTCTCTCAGCTCGCCAGCTGTTCACTGTGATTTACCCAACTAAACCATCTCTGCATCCTAGGTTCAGTACTGTGTTGGTAACTTGGTCTCTGCTGGGAGAGGATAGTGGGTGTACTGGGAATCATGAGCTTTGTTCCCATTTGCTCTTATCGAAGAGAACCTCTTGTCAGATATTAGCAGCATTTTCCCACAGACACGTTCCAAAAAATACAGAGAGTGCCTTTGAGTTATGAGTGTGGGGAGATTCGGGCAGCAAAATCCGCAGAGGATTCCTTGCTGCTTGCCAGTGGCTGAAGTTTTGGAAGTGCGGCTGAGGTGTGACGTGTTACTGATGGGAGAATTTGGGTTTCATGAGGTTGCTGTCGTAGAGAGATGCACACAGTGCTTGTCTCCATGTGAAGCTGGGCTCACACTGGAGCTCTTGGAGTCAGGGGTGAGCTGGCGATGCCACTGATGATAAATATCAGCAGGAGTTGTTGGATGGGGAAGGTGACCACTGGCAAGTTGTGCCCAGATAAGAAAAGAATTTGAATATTGTGGTGTGTAGAAAGAAAATGATTCTTAGTAAAAAACCCCCATGGATGTACTTAGGAAGCAAGGAGGATGGAGGTAAGAGCTGGCCAGGGAAATCTCTGCTCTCCATGTTGAAGTAGCAGCATCCCAGCACTGCTGATATTCCAGCCTTTTGGCAAAAATCTTGCAGACTCCACTGAAATTATAGACTGTTCGCTTGATAAAATCGGGCTTTATGCTTGCACACTGTGTAAGGACCTAAACTTTGAATACAAGTGTCTCTTCAAACAGTGCCTGCCCTGAAATCACTTTTTATGGACTTGGCTGGTGCCTCTTTTATTTTTTTAGGAGCTGTTAGGTGGTGAGGAAGAGAAGGCTCAGCTCTTCGCTTTCTCTCACAGGTCTATAACTGCATATTTTCAACTGCTAACCAAAAGTCCTTGCAGGTTTGGGCCAATCTGGGCTTCTTGCTGTGTTTTATGTGTGGAAAGTTCTGTTATCTGGCCATGATGACTGGAAACTCACTCCAGATTCTCACAATACATTGATCTGTGGCTGGTACGTACCTATCTGTGTTTGTGCCAGTGTTGCTTCCTAAAATCAGCTCCTCTCTCTGCTGGTGCTTTCAGAAGCTTGGCTCAGCTCTTGGCTCCTTATTTCCAGACCACGCACACCACCCTTGCAGTTGCTCTGTTCCTGTTCTTGGTCGATCTCTTCCCTGCACGTGTTTGCTCAAAGCTAATCCCTGAGTGGAGCAGGGCCCAGAATGGCAGGGGAGGGCTCTCTGGGATGCTGTGCCATGCGTTGGGAATTCCTTTGTGCCTGTATCCTTCATGTCTGAGTCAGGTTGGTGGCTCGCAGGTTGCGGCGACAAGTTAATACCCTGTGTCTCTCTCTCCTTTTCCTTGGATTAAAGAGCTTTCCAGTTCTTAGTAGCATTTCTTGTGAAGTCTGAAGTGTGTGACCTTGCCTCATTCCAGCCCATCTATCTTGCTCTTCTGTAGGAGTTTTTAAGCTGTTCCAGTTCTCTACTGACAAACTTGACTTGCTATTCCAGAGTCACTATTGGAAAATATTTGGTCAGGTTCAGAGTTCCACTGCGAGGGGAGTTGAGAACTAGGCAAGATCCTCAGTCCATCCCAGTCCACAGCCACTTGCTGCCTTCCCTGCCCTGACACTGCCCCCTTTTTTGTGGTTTTTAAACTCATTTCCAGCTCTTTGGAAGCAATCAGCTGCTGCGTATTTTCAGGTTAACAGATGAAATCCTGTGTAATGCCTTAAAAAGTGCTACCAGATGAGACCAGGAATCCATCTGGCCTGGTATCCTGCTCATTGGTAACCAGGAGCAGATGCTTGGGGAGGGGAGAACACAAACACAGCGGATCTAATCTGGGGAAATAGAGCTTTATTTTTCTCTCTCCAGCAGTTCATGACCTCCCTGAGCCAGGTGTTGAATTTAGGAACCTTCACACTTCTTTTCATGATGTTCATGATTTTAGGAAACTACTTTTTCTATTCCTGGTGGTCTCTTGGCTGAATTGTCCTCATATATTTAGACTTTCTCTTCCACGTTTCTTCTCCCCCTTCATGTCATTGCCAGCTCTGCTCCAGCCTCCGTGAGACAGGTGTGGCAGGAGGGGCAGCACAGGTGAAAAGGGGAGGTTGACAGAGGTGCTGAACAGCTCAGTAGGTGATATTTAGGATGCAGGTCCCTCTTGAGAGGTGTTTTAGAAGTATTTTATCCTGTATTATTGTCTCTGTAATTACAGACGTTTTCTGGTTGTTTGTTAGTGATCTAAAAACCATGGGTTTTGTGGAATACTCAGCTCTAGTCCTGCTCCCCAGGGTTGGCTTGAGTTCAGTCTGTCATATTTTTTGAAGTCAAAGTTAGGTTGGTAGTTCCTGATGTGCTGTGCTGTGAATTGTATCACCCACTCGCATCACGAGATTTTACTGCAATTCCTTGGAGTCATGGCTCTTATTTACTGATCATCCTGAATTATTCAGAGTAGCAAATGTTGTCATCTTAGTAAGTGCACAGCTCAGTGTCGTTGAGCAGAATCCTTTGGTGAGTCCCTTCTGCTGCAAAACCAACCAGTGATGTGTTCTTCCCCCTTCCTTACCCTTTTTTACCAGTTATTTATGTACATGAAGGATTTTTCCTTTTATCCTTTAGACTTTTGTTCTCCAAAGAGCTTTGAAGGATCCTGCCATGTAGGATTCTTGTTTTTTTTTTCCAGTGAAGCATATCAGCTGCCTTTCCCTTTTTCATGTGCCCATCCGCTGCAAAAGGAAGAAGGAAAAGAAGACAACAGCCCCTAACTGACTCCTGAGACATGACTTCATTTTTACAATACAATAAGCCCTGCGGCCATTTAGGCCGACTTCAGGCCAGCTCTGGTTTGCCTGGTGTGGGACTGCCCAGATGCCCTGAATTGTTCTGTGAAAGCTGGGCCGAGTGTCCTTCAGGTACCAGCTTTAACCAAGGGGCACTTCCCCATCCTCCTCCTGCATGACTTGGAGTGTAAAGGGAGGGTGTTGCTGTCACTTTGTCTTCTGAGTGGTCCTTTGCCACCCAAAGCCTGGTGTACTTCGCTTCTGGGGTCAAGCAGGGAGAGTGGAGGTGGCCAAGCTCAGCACAGCGGGTGTAAAACACAGTTTTAACTTTTGGGAGACATCGTCTATTGATTCTTTAACCCAATAGTAAATCATGTGATTTCTAACCTATTTTTTTGTTTGCTTTCTTAATAAAACCGTATAAATTTAGATTTTGTTTCCTTCTTGGACACTTAGCTTTGCTGTACAGGATGTGTTGGCTTTGATTACTTCTGTGGTACGGACAAATCGCACCATGGGGCTCACACCAATATTCCAGCTGCTATCCAAGGTGAAGGCAGGAAGTAGTTTAGATTAGAGATGGGGAAGAAATTCTTGGCTCTGAGGGTAGTGAGGCCCTGGCACTGGTTACCCAGGGAAGCTGTGGCTGCCCCATCCCTGGAAGCGTTTCAGGCCAGGTGGGACAGGGCTTGGAGCAACCTGGGCTAGTGGAAGGTGTCCCTGCCCATTGCAGGAGGGTGGGATGAGATGTGCTTTAAAGTCCCTTTCAACTTTTGCTGCTTCTCTCATCCATTGCTGGGGAGAAGTCACTTTATGCTCTTTAAGAACTTGGTCCTGGTATTTCACGCTGACCTGACACTGGCACCGGTGACATAGGTGATGTGGAGCCTGTTCAACGCTGTGTCTCCTGCTCGTGCAGCCTGCTGGTGACAGTGTGACAGCTGCTGTCACTGCCTGGGTGACTGAGACACTATTTTTCTGGTTTAAGCTTGGAATTCTGATTTACAGGGGATTTCTTGCTGACTCAAAAACCCTAAGTTACTCAAATGTTGGTGTCAGCTTAGGTCCTCTAAATGTTTGCTTAGTCCCTGTGTTCTTTAAATGTTCCATTGGCTTGTCTACTCTCCACAGTGTTTTGAATGAACTTGCTACATCTGTGTTAGCATTTTAAAACCAGATATTTGACTTGTACTGAATTGATTTTTTTCTAGCTATGGATTTTTGCATGGCTAATTGTTGGCCCATCTGTAGGAGTTCTTGAGAAGATGAGGTTCTTATGAATCACCTTATTTCCCCCCAAAGCTGCATCATTCTCCAGATACATCCTCCCCTGGAACTGCTGGCTTTCTCTGCTCCACTTCTGCATCTGTCTTGACTGATCCATTGATCCATTCAGTCCTTGTTCTTTTACAAGCTTCCAGTCATCCCAAAACCTTCCCAGTTCCTAATGAATTCAAGCATGAGTGTGAGAGCAGTTCTTTGAGATGCTGTCACACAGGTCTTGGTCATTGCCTTCCTGTTCTCAGCCTAAATTTTGCATCCAGAAACTTCCCCGTCCTTTGCTGACCATTCCCATGCAGACCACGGGCAGTGGCTCCTTCCCAATGTTATTTAGTCATTGCTGCACAAACAGGGACTCGCTGCAGACACACCCTTTGGAGTCCTGCAGAGTTCCTGCTTTTGATGAAACTTTGGCAGTGGTCACCTTGACCTGAGACAGCTGCAGGCTTCAGTCTTCAGAGGCAGAAAGGGCAGTGTGGAATGCATGGATTGCACCTCAAAGAATGGGATTCTCCCCCTCTGTTCCACTCTTATGAGACCCGACCTGGAGCACTGCGTCCAGCTCTGGGGTCCTCAGTGCAAGAAAGACATGGACCTGATGGAGGGGGTCCACAAAAATGGTCCAAGGGCTGGAGCCCCTCTGCCATGGAGAGAGGTTGAGTTGGGATGTTCAGCCTGGAGAAGAGAAGGCTCCAGGGAGACCTTAGAGCCCCTTCCAGTGCCTAAAGGGGCTCTAAGAGAGCAGGAGGGGGACTTGGGACAAGGGCGTGGAGGGACAGGCAAAGGGGGAATGGCTTCCCGCAGCCAGAGGCAGGGTTAGATGGGATACTGGGGAGAAGTTGTTCCCTGTGAGGGTGGTGAGGCCCTGGCCCAGGTTGTCCAGAGAAGCTGTGGCTGCCCCATCCCTGGAAGTGTTGAAGGCCAGGTTGGACAGGGCTTGGAGCAACCTGGTGGAAGGTGTGGCTGCCCGTGACAAGGGATGGAACAAGATGATCTTTCACTGTCCCTTCCAATCCAAACCCTTCTGTGATCCTATGGAAGGGTAAAATCTCAGAATTGTTTTACCTACTTCATCTCTATGATCCATATTAAACCCCCCCGACCTTTCTTTTTTAATAGAGGGAGGAGATATTTGAACTCCTGTCTAAATTACCCATTTGGTTTCTGGTTCATTAGACACTCCCTACCTTTTAAAGGACTCCTTTTTTCATAGAAATTGGTAAAAGCAGCAACGAAGCTCAGTCAGGGTGAGATTGCCACCATTTTCTCCTGGCTTTTCATATGTTTCTCCTTCCTGTCGGATCCATTTAGAGCAGCCCGTCTCCTGCAATGGATCCGTGTCTCTTACCTGTCTGAATCTTCTGGCTTGGTTTGCTCGTCTGTGAGCAAATCTCTTCCGGATAACAGCTTAATAGCCTGAAGAGTTGACAGCAATTCCACCCTGAAGATCAGCCTGACAGTTTCTGTGTTGAAGAAGACAATTGAATAGCTTGGATTTGCTACTCCGATCGTTTAACGCAGGAATTGGGGATATTCACTGGGGAGATGGGAAAACTGTTTTCCTCTCTGCTTATGCTCTCCTGCTCCTTTTTTTTTTTCCCCTTATGATTATATTATGACATTCCTTTAGGCTGGGAAAATTGTGGCTGTTTACAAAGAAGTGGAGGTTTCTCTGCAGTCCCAATTTTTTTCCTGAAGCTGTCGAGTTTCTGTAGCTCTCCAAGAGGAGTTGGCCATGCTGGGGGGGGGCATTAGAGGGAGTCACATCATTTATTAAATATCCTGAGTAGCTCCTGTCCTATATATGTGTTTTAATGTCTAGTGATAAAGCCTGGTGAGTTCCTGCAGTTTGTGATGAGGCTAAGAAAACTCTGGAATACCTGCTTCCTATAGAGCTACTCCTTTTTCCCAGCCCACAAGGAATCGCTGTGCGTCAGTGCTGAAAGTAGTTAAATGAAATTGTAGGAGAAACCTACTTGAACTCTGTGAAACCAGCCTGTCTGAAGTGTTCCATGGAGCTGTTTATTTTATTTTGGAAAATCTAGTCACTTCCATCTCAGCGATTTGCTGCAGAGCTCAGTTCATGATTTAACTTCCCTGTGTCCTGGGCTCATCCCACAGCATGGGCAGCAGGGGACGGGGGGATTCTGCTCACTAAGGTGAGACCCCACCTGCAGAGCTGCCTCCAGCTCTGGGGTCCCGCAGCAGAAGGATGTGGAGCTGCTGGAGCGAGTCCAGAGGAGGCCACAGAGCTGTTCCGAGGGCTGGAGCCCCTCTGCTCTGGAGCCAGGCTGGGAGAGCTGGAGGTGTTCAGCCTGGAGAAGAGAAGGCTCCAGAGAGACCTTAGAGCCCCTTCCGGTGTCTAAAAAGGCTCCAGGAGAACTGAACAGGGACTTTGGACAAGGGCGTGGAGGGACAGGCAAAGGGGGAGTGGCTTCCCACTGCCAGAGGACAGGGTTAGATGGGATATTGGGGAGAAATTGTTCCCTGTGAGGGTGGTGAGGCCCTGGCACAGGTAACATCTTGTGTGTAGAAATAAGACAAACTCAGTGTTCCTTGGCTTTGCACATTCATTTCTGAGTTACAAGTCAGAGTATGGATTCAGATGCCGTTGGTTTTTGTCCTTCATATTAATGGAGAGCTCGCAGAAAGGATGAAGTGGTGTATGAATGACCACAGAACCATTGAGTTGTTTAGGCTGGGAAGACCTTTAAGATCATCAAGCTCAACTGTTAATGTTATTGGTGAAAAATTCCTTAGCTGGGTTTTGAAAGGGGAGCAATTTCAGGCATCTCAGACTTGTTGGATCTTCAAACTTTCATTTCTTGTGACTCAAAATTCCTTGTAGATCTTTCTTATGCTTATTTAGGTTTATTAAAAAAAAATGAGAGGAAGTCCTCTAAAATATAGTTTGTAATATTATTCACTGACAGTGGCAGTTCTGGCAAGTGTCATGAAAGAGCTCAACTCTTTGAAAGTTTGGTACAAGCTGCTTCATTGTGTTGCAATCCCATTTTGGCTAAACTGACTGTCCTTAGGTACTGTGTAACTGTCTTCCTTTCTAATGCACCAGGCCAGTTTAGTTTCTACAGCTTGTTTTTATTTCCTAGATCTTAAAAGACCAAGTTTCAATGAGCAAATGAAACTTAAGAACATGTAACATCTTATTTAATTAAGCAGATGCCACAGGCTTTGTAGTTGTCTCTTTTCAAGTCCAGGTTAGACTTCAAAGGTCCCACCTTTAGGAGGCTCATGCTGACTTGTTCCTGCTGTTGCTTTTTGGCAGGGCTGCAGGAGCAGGTCACAACACTCTGGTTTGTGCTGGGAGGTAGGGACTGGGCCAACACATGCTTTAAGTAACTTCTTAGATGGAAATAAATGCTCCCAAAATACCTGCTGTGTGCACATCCTCCGGTTAGTGAGGTTCTTGGAAGTGTCCAAGGCCAGGTGGGACAGGGCTTGGAGCAACCTCATCTAGTGGAAAGTGTACCTGCCCATGGCAGGAGGTGGGACAAGATGACCCTTAAGGTCCCTTCCAACCCAAATCAGTGTGTGATTTTATGATTCTTCCCCACTATGAACAGTGCTTGTTCTGTGGTTGCACTCCTATTTTGAGAGCCATGGACTACCTGAGCTGGCTTGGCTTCAGTACTGGGTTGGATGCTTTGGAGACCCTCGGGTTCTCCAAATGATCATCCTGCAGCTGAGATCAGACCTGTAGCCACTTTGGCATCTGATACTGCTTCCCAGCTGTCCTCTGTTTGGAAGGGTTTTGACAAGTTTCTCATTCTGAGGAATCTGTGCAGTGTTGGCAGCGCTGAGGCTTCAGTTTGACTCGTGGTAGATGCAACACCAGTGCTGGTAAATCATCGTTGGGCTGCGCTCCGCATCCGTGGGGGGAATATCTCTGCTGAAATCCCTGTTGTTATGTGGTTACCATCCAAAACTGGTATTAGGCTCCAAAGCAATTCACAGCCCTTTGTATGGATTTACTGGGTACAGCACTGGAACTCAGTGTTTTTTATCACTTCTAAATGCTACGAATTACTGCGTGTGCCAGAGTGCCTTCACTTGTCAAGATCCATGATTGGGAGCGGGATGTTTTGGAACCACTTGTTCTGTTCTTTCTGGTGCTTCAGTGTTAAAGAGACAACGTGATCAAAGACAGGGGTTTGGGGGTAACTTGGCTGCTGTGGCCATAGAGATGCATTTTGCCTGGTGGACTTGTGGGTCTCGGCATCCTCCTGACTGGGGTCACTGCAGGGACAGGTTTGGTGTAAGAGCAGCAGTGGATGTTTCCTTCTGTGTTACCATCTGTTTGCAGACACGTGAGGGGATGGATTGTGACTTCCAAGTGCCTTGTTGGACCGTGTGCACTCAGTATTCAGTATGAGAAACCTTGTGCCCAGTTGGACTTGGTGCAGTCATCTTAGTAAGCCTGGCTTTGTGTGGTTGCTCCTATTTAGGTTTCTGGCATTAAAATAGGTCCTTCAGCATCTCTGAGGGCCTGCAGGGCTGAGGCAGATAGTGCAGATATTCCCCAGCGGTGTCTTGAAACCAGATTCTTTAACTTGTTTTTTCCCGTGGGTAGATTCTTGCAGCGATCCTGGACAATGGACCTCAGCTGAGCGCTGTGGTCCTGTCGTGGGCTCATGGCTCATACTGATCCTAAGACCTCTAACACAGCTGAAAAAAGCTGAGTCACCACTGCCTTTTGGGCTTGGAAAATTAAATGTTTGACAAAACTGTTTGCTGTGACACTTTTTGGTAAACCAGGGCTTGTCTTCACAAACTGTTTGATCAGTCTCTGCTAACATTTACAAAAGCTTGGAATAATCCCTGAGTTCTCGTCGATCTGCTCTTGTGTAGCTGTTAGAACTGTAGTGTGAGGTGTGTTAGAGTAGGAAATGTGCTTGCTAAGGAGGTGTTCTAAAATACATTTGTGCTGAAACCCCATCTGTTAAATTTTCTTGAGCTCCTCCTGCTGACTCTGACACTAAACGTAGTAGTACTTTACACAACCTGAGCAAACCAGCCTTGACAGGATCGCGGTGTCCTGGTGCTGGGTTTATGTGGCATTCAAAGACATCACCTCTTTGATGGATTGAGATTGGGCTCCCCATGAATAGCTTCGAGATCATTTGCAATTAAATGGAGTCGAATCTTCCAAGGGATTTACCCAGGGACCAGTGCTCCACACCAGTATCTGAGCTTCCCATAACTAACAGACTTGCCTGAGGCACAGGTGGCTAAATTTAGTCTTCTAGCAAGCTTAGTATGACCTTGTGCTGCAAGGACTTTTCCTATTTGTATCTCTATCAACACATAAATTCTGCTTTTCTGTGGTGGATGGAGCTTTGAGGCTTGATGACGCCAAAAAGCTTTTTGTGTTTGTCATTGGCCGACGCCTCCAGTGCTGCTGTTGGCAGGAATTAACTCCGGATCTGAATGCAGTGCAAAAGGTCCACAAGTGATCTACTGGTACAAAGCCATCCTCACCGGTGGGTATTAAGGCTTCAAAGAAGACAGACACAACATGGTGCATAGAGCAGATTACTTGGTAATGAAGGTCTCTAATTGACAGCTACACTGGAGATTAGGGCTTGAAAGCGGAAGTTGAATCAAAGTAGCTTCATACAGATGCAATTTCTGAACTGTGGGAAGGGTAATGTTTGCCTTTGAGGTAACATTAAGCTTATCTGTGCAAAATAACACTTTACTCCAGCTACTACTGGGAGAAGTTTGCAGTGTGTGTGAGATGATGCAGAGAGGTGGCCGGTTCTGGCATCTGCTTCCTCGTGTGGGTTTGCCTTCTTGTGTGAAGTGAGACTTATCCTCCGTGTTCAGCTTTAGCAGCTTCTCATTGAAGCTGCTTCTAATTAAACATATAATTCATCCTACAAGCAAAGTGAAAAAGATGCCTTCGGTGTGTACTCAGGCTTCTGGAGCTCTTCTGCCACCCTCCAAAAATGGCAGACTCCTCTGAAGTTGGTAGCGCGCTGCCAGCTGAATGGGGAGAGTTGTTGCTGGGAAGTCGAACAGGATTTTCAGGTGTCTGCCATGCTGTGTTTAGGAGCGCAGTGAGTGGTGTGGTTTTTTTGGCTTGGGAGAGAAACTCTTTTGCTGGTGAGTGGGCAAACCCCTTTTCGTTGGCATGGGCACGGCTTGGGGCCGCCAGGATTCACCTCCCCAGCAGCGACTTGGTTATTGTTGGCACGCTGGTCTCTTGCTTGCTACAGGTAGTACACATTGTGTTATTTTTTGGAGGACTGCAGTATTAATCTGATGAGGGATTAGGGTCATTGAGTAATACGCTGAGTGAATTGCAGTGGGTGAGCGTGTGACTACGTCTCTTACTTTGTGTGTTTCTGGTTGTTGCATCTTCACCAGCGTTGGAAAACAATGGAGAAGTTGAGTTGAAGTCAGAGGAGCAGCTGCCTGTCCTGGGTAGTCTGAAATGCCTGAGACTCTTGGGATCAGAAGGATTTCTTTAAAAAGTGGGCAACAAACTTCTGGATCTTGTTGTAAGAGTTTGTGGGAGCTGCTGTTTTAGCTGCATTCGAAAAGTGGTTGGACAAACCCAGGGTCAGCAGGTCCATAAAAGGAATGGTGGTGGCACTGGGCAGTAGGTCCGTGCTAACATCTGTAATCCAGCGGTGCTGGATGCTGGAGCAGACTGCAGAACCTTGCTGCTCCCTGGATCATCCACCATCGTTATGGACAGAAGTGTCCAAAAGACAAGAAGTGTTTTGGTGTTAGTCAAGAAAACCTCCTGCCTTCCCAGAATCCTGGGGCAGCATGGGGAGGTGGTATTTCTGAAGAGCTCCGGAAGGTGGCTTAGGGATTCTTCCAGGAGGGGCAATGTCCAGCTGTTCCCCAGCACATTGTCCATACCTCCAGCTCTTCTGTGCTGTGCCTGGTTCAAAGGAGATGTGACGCGCAATGTACTGCGGCTCAGGAGTAAAAGCATTCCAGGATGGGATAGGTAGAAACGGAAATGAGGGAAATAAAATTAGAAATAAGGGATGAAGAAAGTAATTCAACATGAAGTTCTCAGTCCCTTTAAAAGGGAAAAATTCTTGAAATTCCACCTTTTTATACAGAAAGTGGGAGGAGGTAATCACAATGCCTCTCTTCAGCTTCCCTGGTGTGGGATCCAGCAGGGAGCCGGGTGTTCCTTGCGGGAGGCGATGGGCTGATAGCCCGGAACGGGGCAGGGACAACCCTGAGTGAAGCTGAACATGTTAATGTCCTACCCCGTGTCATACTAATTACAGGCAGTGTCTGTGTAATGATGATTGCAGTGCGTCCCCGGTGCTGTTTTACTTGTGCTCATGTCATGGCTGACCAACCCTGGGTTGCCTTCTCAGCTCACTGCTCTGTGCCTGCTAAAAATCTAGTTTTAATCAGGAATTGGACTATTAAAACAGTATTTTGTAGCACGGATGAGTTGTTCATGTAGTTTTGTACCTAAACTGAAACTTGGTATTTTGATACCTTGCCTGGGATTGAAATGTCCTGTTGTGGAGTGTTCAAAGCTTGTAATGCTTTGAAGGCTTTTTTGTTACCTCCACAGAGGGAACTGCTGTGCCCAAAAGGGGAGGTTTTGGTCCTGCCTTTCTCATATACTGCTGCTGGTGCTCGTCAAACCTGTTCCTGAGCTGCCCTGACTCTCTAACCTGGCACAGAGCTCTCCAGGTATTGTTGGTTTTCTCCTGTTACTATAGTGAGTTAGACTTGCTCACCAATGGGTCTGTTAAGGGGAGAAACCAGCAGGAATTGCTGCAGTTTTTCAGTTGCTCCACATTATGGAGAACACACTTGGGTTTTCTTTCAGAGATGCTGTTTCATCCTGGTGCCAGTTCTAGACTGCAGGCATCATCCCAATTCTTGGGACATGTGTGGATTGTTGCGGGGTTCACACAAGGAGGAGGAGAACCAGGAGGGAGATTCAGAAGCAGCGAAGAACCTGAGGTCTCCAAAAGCTCCTGAGGAGCAGCAGAGGCCCTGAGGAATGGAGACTAGTCAGCTTAACTTAGTGTCACCCCCTTTCTTTAGAGAGCCATAGTGTCACCTGAGCATATGACAAGCTTTCTGAATCTCTCAGGTAGTGAAAAAGGATCTGCATTTGAGTTTGTGGCTTGTACTTAGGCTTGAGGAGGAGTCTCAGCTGAGCCGGCTGTTTGAAAGAGCATTAAATCAAGAGTCTGTTAATGATTGAGTAAACCAGTGTAAGGGGGGAACATGGAGCAAATCATCTTTGCTCCAACAGTTATCCTTCCTTCAAAAGCATGTGAAGAACTGAAGCAGCTCATCTTCAGATGTGAATCAAAGGAATCTTGCAAGAGAAGTCCTTAGACTAGATGGGATAATTTTTTTATTTTTCTTTTAAAGTACTACTGCATGATGGTCCAGGTTGGGATTGACACCTGGCAGTGTGAACTCGGCTGTGCTGCAGACGACAAATGCCATTTGTCATGACTTTAAACTTTACTTAGGAGGGGTTTATCCCTCTTCCCAGAAGGACTGGGAGTGGGAACATTTCTTGTGCAGATGCTATAAGGATATAAACTGTGTGACTCATGTAACCCATAAAGGGATCCTTGGAAAAAAAGAAAATAATAATAATACAAAATCTGAGCAAAGTGCACCGTGATAATGGTAATAGGAGTGTGTGAGCCAGGTACTGTGTGTGTTACAGGAGATGAAGGGGAGCGAGTGCTGTGTAGAGGCACTTAGGCCAGGTTGTGATCAGAGTGTTCCTCAAAGCCTCTTTTGATACGATAATGAGAGTTCAAAATCCCACTTTTAAATATTTTTATGACTCAATATTTAGTCAAGGTGGATGTTCCATTTTGGCCCTCCCTGAGCTTGGGACACCCAGACCCTCACTGGGCACTGTGTCATGGGGTACCCTCTGCTTTTGTTTCATGGGAAGCCAAAAGGGAAACTCTTTCTTTGCAGTTAAAAAAGAGTAAAAAGCAGATGTTTCACGTTAAGATGTGTGCTTGTTTTTCCCAGAGCCGTACATTCTCTTTCTTGCAGGTTACTATTCCTTGCACAGTATCTGCAGCTGCTGGGAGGAAAAGGTTAAATCATCTTGAAGTGAAAAGTAAAATACTCCTTGGGTGGGCTTTCCCTGTTTGAGTTTGAGGCTTTGGAGGCTGTACTAGACAGGTCAGGGCTTGGGGAGCAGAGGCTCTCGTGGAAAGGATAAAATAGAGTTATCTTTGTGAGTGTCCTTAGTGGAGCCGTCACATCTCTGCGCTCCCAGGCTGAGATGTCATCAGACCACATCATATGAAATGATTGCTGCTGGAAGCACGTAGTTGAGCTCTGTGCTGGGAATATCTGAAGCATAGTCAGGGAAAACATATTATATAGTGACATTTAATTTAGAATAAGCAGGACTCTGCTCCTGAAGAGTCAAAGGATTTAAAGAATTTCATTCCATGACATTCCTGTGTTGAGAGGAGACTCCAGCTGAACCTGCCTTCTCTAAATCTTGTAGTCTTCTTGTATTATTTGAGGCACTGTTCTGTCCCCTTTCATCCCAGAGAGCATTGGTATCAGGTTTGAAATCTTCAATATTCTGCTGTTAACAAAATGCAGGCTCCTGAAATGCCTTAGAGGTACATGCAAGTTCTGGAGCTTAGTGGGAATATCAAACCTTCCCACGCTGGGATGGCAGTTGGATATACCATGAGGTAACTCCAAAAAATGTTTGCTGTTTTGCTTTTGTGAAGGCAGGATTGAGATCTAGACCTGCTTGCGGTGTTCTCTTGCTGTGCTGGAAATGTGTGGGCTACTCCTGAGTTGAGGGAATTGGGACAGAGATGTCAAATGGGGTTTGCAAGCAGCATGTTTTTATAATTTCATTTTTTCACTCAGGTGTCAGCTAATAAATGCTGTTATGAGCAGTGCCCAAGTACAGTGTGGGATAAAAGCTGCCTCTCTTTTTCTCCAGCTGAGCAGAATGAGTGTAGATGTTGGCTTTGGGGTATATTCTGGGAGGAATTTGCAAATTAATGAGTTCAAGCAAGAGCTTTGCTTCAAGTGCAGTGGTTAAGGCATCTGGCTTTCTGTCCAGCTCTTCTCCAGGTGTTGAATTTATTTGGTTTTGGCAAAAAGACTGCAAAATCTACTCAACAAGGCCTGACTTTTCCCCTTTTGACCCTGCTAATTTCCATGTTTTGAGGGCAGACAACCTTAATGTGTCATTGGGGTCCTTTCTGCTTCACTGCTGCTCTGCTGGTTTTGATATCTATTGATAATTGGCAGATAATGCTGCTGATTTATTCCTAGGACAATGCTGCTTATTTAGCCTGTGCAATTGAAGTTCATGTCTCGCTCTTTCCCTTCTGCCAAGAAGAGGTTATTTACATCCAGCTGATATTAAATGGTCAGCAGTGGCATGGGTCAGGTCACAAAATCATCAGTGGTGGATGTGGGAGGGCAGTCCACTTCTGCTGCCCTGAGATTTGGAGAGGATCAGGTGGAGCTAACAGGGGGCAGGTTCAGATGTTGCTGTTCAGGCAGCCAAGGGCTATTGTGGCTACAAAAAGTTTCTATCAATCTGGAGAAGAACTGGCAGCACTGAGTGTCCTTCATAGAATATCCAGAGTTGGCAGGGACCCACAAGGATCAGCAAAGTCCAGCTCCTGGCTCTTCACAGGGCAACCCGAGCAATCACACCCAGAACACTCAGAAGCCCAAACTGACTTGGGAAGGCCCAGAAATACAAACCACTGGAGGTTGAAAATGCATGGAGAAGTTCATTCTTTTGCTTTCTTCCTTCCCTTCCCAAACATCTGTGTACGGACACTGTTCCAAACTGGAGGGGAAGCTGGCTGGGCCGTATTGTTTGGTTCACCGCTTTGGCTCTTGGAAGACATGACTGATCATCAAGTCCAACTCCTGGCCCTGCACAGGACACCCCAACAATCCCACCATGTCCCTGAGAGTGTTGTCCAAGTGCTCCTTGAGCTCTGTCAGCCTTGGTGCTGTGCCCACTGCCCTGGGGAGCCTGTTCAGTGCCCGACCACCCTCTGGGGGAAGAACCTTTTCCTATATCCAACCTAAACCTCCCCTGACACAACTTCAACTTCTATGTTTAAAGGTTTATGCTGAAGCTGTCTGGCGCAGTTATGGTGTCCTGTATGGGGTTTCCCACACATCAGAAATGGTCTGCAGAGACATTATTTTTTTCCATATTGGGTGTGGAATGCTTTGGTTGAGGGTCTGCTCACCTGAACATCCTTTGATCCAGGACTGGTGGGTTGCTTTTCAACAATCCCTTGTTTCTGGAGAATTACACATGCTGTGCACTGTTAAGCCAAATTCTCATTGTCCAAGCTTGATGTGAGTCCTGGAGCATCGTGTTCACTCTTGAGGTTTTGTTCCATCATCTAATGCTATTGGAAGCCATTGTACCTTTTTTGCCATGCTGGGTGGTGTGAACGCTTCAGAGTAGGGATAGTCCATTAGATTGGAATTTTAGTATTCTTCTCTTGCTCTAATTTGAGAAGAATATAAACACCTCAAGCCTGAAGATGAGGAGCTCATTTGAAGTGTTACCCAGAGTTTTGTGCTGCTAACTGGTAATAAAATAATAATGAACTGAAGTACAAAAGGTCCAAAAACTGTGTACCAGCTTCCTGAGAGAACTGAGGAGGAGTGGATTTGTGGAGTCACCTTCCCTGCTGTGACAGAAGCAAAGTCCTCCTCGGGGAGCCCAGAGTTGTCTGTGCTATACCCCAGCTTTGAAGCGCTGTGCCACGAAAGTCATGTCTCTGGGTTCAGGCTGGCACATATTTTCTGACCCCCAGAGGAGATGAAAGACCTGATTGTGACCTCTAGGTAGCAAATATCAGCTCTTCACACGCTGCCTTCAGAGCCATTAGTTTTTACTCTGAAACTGAAATAAGCTTCTTATCTGCTCCTTGCTTTGAAAAGTAGTGGGGAAAACATCTAGTGGGGCTTAAAGCCTCTGGTGGAGCCTTGTTCCCTCCCACTGACAACTGGAAGAGGTTTAGGGGATCTGTGAGGCTTCTCCAGCCAATGTGATGGTGCTTCTGTGATTCTCTGATATTCAGATAATGATTTGGGCTGGAAGGGACCTTAAGGCTTGTCTCATTCCACCCCCCTGCCATGGGTGGGGACACCTTCCACTAGACCAGAGCCCTGTCCAACCTGGTTTTGAACACTTCCAGGGACGGAAAGTCCACAGTCTCTCTGTTCCAATGCCTCGCTGCCTTTACAGTACAGAATTTCTTCCTGAAGTGGCCTTTGGGGGCCAACGAAGATGCTGCTTGTTGTTTGTGCGCTGAGAATGGTCAGCTTTGCCACAGTTCTGTCAAGTGACACAGAGGGACACGTCCTGAGGACAGGGGTGTGGGATCCGTGCCCAGCTCCACACCTCTGAATGCTTCATGTCCTTCTACCTTTGGCACTCTGGAAAGTAACTAACTCTCCTTCCTGAAGTGGCTGGTAGGAAGCAGAGCAGCCTCCTCCTCAGATCCTGCATGACTTCTGTGTGGTCGTACAACGCCAAGACCTGTTGATTTCAAGCTGAGCTGTGCAACTCCAAACCTAAGGCTTCACTAGAGCCATCAAGGAAATGTGTCAGGAAATGGGCTCTCTGTCTGGAGGTGTTTAATTAAGCACAAAAAGAGTTAATTATCTGTCAAGACCTAGAGAAGGTCCCTCTTGCTGTTCATGGTTTCGTTGTCATTCTTCTTTCTTCCTTTAATCTTCCCTTCATGCAGGGACATGGTCCCTGGGTTTTTCATAATGTTAGGCTTTGGGCAGTGGGGCTTTATGGAAAAGGAAAGGCTGGAGCTCGTTACCAGGATAAACTGGTACTCCAACTGGGCTCCCCACATATTCTTGGTCCTTAACCATTGCTTTCTGCTGCTGCCAGAGGTGCCTTTCTGTTCCATGCCATGTTTGCAGCTAAACGTGGTTCCTGCCTTCCCAGCCTCGTTTAATGGGGTCAGGATTTCTGAGTGTATGGCCAGGGAAAGGATGGACATTGAACTCTGCCTTTTGAGCCCTCATGGGCTCTTGAGATGCTGGAGTCCTCTCTGTGCGAACATGGGAGTCGTGTTTGCTGTGCTGCAGGTCAAAAGCTCTGTTAGGAAAGGTTTTGAATGAGGTGGGGATGGATTTTCTCACTTGTCCTTGCCATTAGGAAGTGGCAGAGCCTGACCAGCGTGGAGGGTTTTCCCATGTTACACTTTGATCCTCTGTAACATGCTGGTCATCTTGTTCTTCGAGCAGAACATGAATAATGCCTAACCCCTGGTTCAGACCTGAACCTTGGGACAGCACGAGATGATTTATTTACCTTTATTCCTAAAGTGAATCATTGTACATGGAGTGGGTTATAAATAGAGTTTTCCGTTTCACTTCCTGGTTTGGAGTCACCACCTCTTACCAGAGGTTGGGATTGATGTAAAGAAACTGAGTAACTTTCTGGCCTATGAAGCCCATTTGGAATTTTTATGCACAATTTTTGGTTTTCCTTTTAAGTTTAAGGGGGGTGTGTTTAAAGTGGCAAGGTGGCAAAACTGAAAGGATGTTCAGCATTTAAATAAATATGTGGACTGTCATGGTAATTGGATGCTTCTGTTCTCTGCCCAGGAGTGGATGACAAGTGACTAAATAAAACTGCAGTCCCTGTTTCCCTGGGCATAGGTGTTTGTGTTTTCCTTTCTTGTAGGTCTTGGTTTGGTACAAGTTTGGCTGGTTCTTCCTTGCTGCAGCCTCTGACCCGGTCAAATAACTTGGAATGACTTTAGTGTCAAGTAGAACAAAAGCTGGCCTTAAATGCTTCGCAATAAACTTAATATTGAGGACTCCATTCAGCTCCCTGATGCCTTTTCATTTGAGAGGGATGGTTGTCACTCACAGCTGGAGTGGTGGTGTGTGTTCCTCACCCATGAGGTTGGCTTCATTCCGGAGCTGATGCTGGATAATTGCAGAGGAGGATTGATTAATAATAGCTGTTGGGAGCTCCTGGAGACTTTTGAAGTCTGCTCTACCACCACTGAGCAATCCTCCAAGCTTCTCGAGGACAGAAACCGGGAATGACATCAGGAGAGCATGGATGTGACTTGGACTGGACTGACCACGAACTTCTGAAAGTACAGGGCAGAGGTGGACATCAAATTCCTGCATAATCCAATTAAAGTGACATCACTGGGCAGTGCGGCCACGGCAGCTCTGGGCTGTCCTGCACTGGATGTCAGAGAAAGCAAAAATGCTCTCCAGTATCCCCATGTGCTTAACAAGAAAGAGGTTTAAGATGTTAATATGGGCCCTTAAACTTCTATCCTTGCTGTAATAGTTGGGAACATAAGGATAGAAGTGCCAACTCAGGCATGGACTTGGCATGCCCATTGGGCACTGGGGAGCCTCGTTGCTTGTAGCCTGTGTCAGTACCACACGTCAGGGAATCTCCCATGGTGTTTCAGCAGAGTCTGTTTTATAGTTGACAGTCAGAGCTACTCAGAACTTAAAGCTGCTTTTTAAAATTCTTATTTTTATTAGAAGTACCCAAGTGTTTTCTTCAGAAGGACGTTAACGTGCCCAAGTTTTGAGAGGGGAACAGAACAGCGTGACTTCAGTCACTCCGGGAAGAGTTTTCCAGGAGTCGTTTCCATACCCCTGTTACAGCACACTCCCCCTCAAAAATTGGTGTTTGGGCCCTGTACTCAGGAGGGTATTTCTAAGGAGAAAAGGTCTCAGACAAACCCTTGTGCTTCCTTCTGACCAAAGTGCCTGGAGCATCTCAGGAGATGGAGCCAGCCCAGGGGTGCTGCGTCACAGAAGGTCAGGTTTGGGAACTTGTTTCCCAAGGTTGGGAAACACAGTTTACCAAAAAGCAAACCCCAAATTACTGAAGAGCAAGAAACATCTGTATTTTAAGAAAACACTGTCTTCTGAACTAAAATTCCTATTATTTATTGCATAGAAAGCTCTGAGTTTGCCCTGACATTGGGTGAGGAGAATGATTTTCCTCTAAGTGGGGGTGTTTGGCTCCATTTCAACCCTGGTACTTGGGAGCTGCCACATGCAACTGAAAACAAACAATGCCTTTTTTGTTTTTTAAGCAGAATACAGCAAGATTTGAAGTTGCTGGTGTGAACTGTTGCATGGAGACTCTCTAAAATGTCTTTTCTTCCTCCCCAGGGTCAGTACAGATATGCCTGCCTGGCTGCTCCGCTGCTCCCGTGCCCTGGCACTTGCTGCCCTGTGATTTCGGGTAACAAGCCTAAGAAGTTACGAATCGTGCGGTGAGTATTGTGTGCCTTTGGTGTTCTGGAGTGTCTGAGCATGGAACTCAAATATTCCTTCTTAAAAAACCCGAACCCAACCATATTTGATAAGAAGCACCTCCCCTATGGAGACAGGCTGGAAGAGCTGGGACTGTTGAGCCTGGAGAAAAGGTTTTGTGGAGAACTCAAGAGCACCTTTCAGGATTGAAGGGGCTACAGAGAAGCTGGAGAGGGACTGTTCATCTGGAACTGTAGTGACAGGACAAGGGGGGAAGTTTAGGTGAGATATGTGGAAGAAATCCTTCCCTGTGAGGGTGGGGAGAACCTGGCACAGGTTTCCAAGAGTGGCTGTGGCTGCCCCATCCCTGGAAGTGTTCAAGGCCAGGTTGGAAGGGGATTGGAGCAACCTGATCTAGTGGAAGATGTCCCTGCCCATGGCAGGGGAGTGGAATGAGATGAGCCTTAAGGTCTCTTCCAACCCAAACCATTCTGTATATAGGGGAAGACACTAAAAATCCAGTAACTTCTCACTGGGTGTGAAATACCTGCCAAGCCTGTGGAAGGATGGTTAGAGACCTGAATGCAACTTGTTCAATTCTTACTCCTTATATCCGTTTTAATATTTTTTCCTCTCAATTTTCTCAGCATTTTTCATCTGAAGTAACTTCTCTGGGAACTTGCATCCCTGATTTCCTTTCTCTGGCTTTATTTTTAGAAACACACATGTTGGGCTGAGAAGTAGGTGACTGCAATGCTGCCTGTCAGTGACAAATAGCTCCAACAAGGAAACTGGGCAGGATTAAAGTCAGGGAGAGTCCGGAGACTTTTGTGGTGAACTGAAGCTTCTCTAAAACTACTTTAAGTTTGTTATTGAGAGGCGAGTTGATGTGCTCTGTTAGTGTTTGTTCCAGTGTGACAAGTAAAATAGGGGCTGGGTTGCCTAGTCAATAACAGCTGACCTATGGAACGAGCAGAAAACTGAAGTTGTTGGGAAAATTTTCCTCTGCAGAAGTCAAAAGGAATAACGTTTGTAGGTGAGAGTGTTGGACTGACTCCAGCATGGAGACATCCCTTGATTTCCTGAAAATAAACCAGCGAGTGTTGTGGTTTAGTGAGAGGGGTGACTTTGAGAATGCAAGTCCCTTCTTGGCACAAGAAGTTTTTGGGTGTACATAAAGTCTGAAACTGGCACTAGGTTTCCCTTTCTGGACTTCTGAAAAAGCATTTATATAGTGATGAACTGTTTTTCTGTGCAGTCTAAGTGATCCTGATTAAGTCCTTGGGGAGTTTTGTTTAGGGCCATAATTGTGCACCATCCTTTGGGAATGTTGTTCCTATTTTTGGCCAAAATTATGTGAAAAAAACAAATTCTTTCTAAATTGTAATCTCCAGTTAGAATTTTCTCTGTAGAAAGCTTCATGAGCACTTGCCTTTTGGTAATTTCAGCTGAGAGGGGGCAGATGGATGGACAACAGCTTCATGCTCTCAGTAGCTTCCAGCCTGGAGGAGAAATCTGGTTTCAATTTTGCTTGATATTGTATCTCAAATTATTTTTGCAGCTTCATCCCCTAAAACCAATTTGTCTATTTTTGGTGGCAGTAGTAGGAGTGTCATTAATTGTTGAAAAGTGTTTCGTTTGAGCAATTCAGGCTGGTGCAGTACAGTGCTTTATATCTTCTCTGAGTCCAGCAGAGACTGTGTCTTCTGCCTGTGCCTTGTTTCACATTGTTTTTTCTCAAAGATAAGCCCCTGCTGTGTAAAGCTTTGCTGCTGTGATGTTGTGAAGGGTTTCTTTTTTGGACTGAAGTCATTGCCTTGTTTTTCTATATCCTGCCTGTAAAATGTCTGGGATCTTGGGAAATTTTCTGGAATCAGATAAACCTATTTCCAGGAGGTCTGGGATCGTAGCGTACTTTTTCACTTGGGTGAAGCTTCTATCCTGTTTCTGTCTCCTTTTATCTTTTTGTGTATCTTAATTTCATATTTAGAGAATATGAAATGGTTTTCCCGTTCCATGACTTGCACTTGTGAGCAGCACCCTGACTCCTGCCATTACTTGTCTGTTTGTGTCTTCACCTGCATGTTCCCTGCCTTGGGATCCTTCAAGGTGCATTAGCCTGACTCCTTCCCAGCTCCAGTGGAGCCAGTCCCAGGTGCTTCCCCTCCTGCATTTGTGTGTTATCCCCACGAGTGAGGAGCTGGCTCACGGTGTCCTCAGTGTGCTCAATGAGCCACGTCCAGCTTGAGGAATCTGACTTTAGGAGCAAATTATTTTCCCTGGATGGCAAAAATGAGCAAGAGGTACAGTAGATGATTGGGGGATTTGCCACAAAGAGGAGCAGCAGCTGCAGCCTCGGAGCCCATGTCAGAACCAGGGAAAGCAGTGAAAGCCGGAGGTGCCTCTGCTGTTCTCCGGCTGCATCCCAAGAGCAGCTCTGGTGATGTGTGGAAGCTGAAATATCCTTCTGTGCACGGAGCTTTCTGGTTGTATTAGTCATCCATCAGGCTTCTGGATTATTGAAGTGCTGAAGCTCTCCTAAAGAACAGCAATATCTATTTGTAGAAAGGTACACCATGTGAAGTGCAATTCCAGTATATTAGAGCTGCCTGCTGGAGATGTTCTCAGGAGTGCTGCCTCTCTTGTGCTGGGACTCCAAGAGATGGAAAGCCCCCATCAAAGATCTTAAAGGCTTCTGGGTGGTCGTGGGGACGCAGATGGTGATGTCTTAGAGCTCCTGCTCAGCTTCTCCCACAAAATCACTCCTCCTGTTCAGCCCAGTGTAGCATCAACTGGTGGGTGTTGGTCTCCAGATGCCGAGAAACCCTGAGGAAAAGGGGATCTGTAGCATTAATGGAAAATACTCTTCCATGAGGTATGGGAGAACTCCTGACTCAAAGAGTTAAAGACCAAAACCCTCTTCTCTAACTCTTTAACTTGTCCTGGCTTGAACTAAATCTGAAAGTGCCTAGAGCTGAACTGGTCCGTTTTTAAGCTGTAATTCATCTGTCTCTGCTGTTTACAGAAAATCTTTAGGACAGTTGCTGGCTAGAAGGTTAATTCCAATACAGCATGATTATGCACTCATGAACTTAGAGAAAACTTGAATCTTTATGCCTTCAGTTGTGTGTATGGGTTCACTTCATTGTATTCTGACCCAAAAATGAAACACAATGTTTCATGTAAGGTTTGAGATTCACAGACTGGCAAAACACTTGTCCTTGCTTAAGCAGTCTGGCTTTTATGTAACTCATTATTTTTGCTCAAATGTTGCAGATAGTCGGTTTCCTGTAGCAACAGCCACCAGATGTTTCACTGAACAAGACTTAATTCTTTAAAATTGACCTGTGAGAAATGTGTGAAGGCGAACGGGGGGGCGGAACAATTGTGTGTCAGCATGATTTCCATTTCCTTGCTAAAATCCCACTGCAAGCCTGGCAGTTGCATTCGTGCAACGATGGATCCTGATTTTTGTGGTATGCTATGAGGCCTTTTCCATGGTTTTCCATAAATGCGCTGTTGGGAGTGGAGGGTGGGATCAGGCTGTCGTAGGGGAATTAGCATTCCTGGGGCAATTAGCACTGTTTGGGTTAAGTCTGTCTGGTGGATATGCCAATGTGGGGATCCTGCCATGGATCTCTAGGTCTTCTGTGATCAGTCCTTGTTAGCTTTGCTAGACTGGCTCTATTTCATACTTCCATGGGAAACCAACTCCTACCTGAGTTTCTCAGCTGGGGAAAACCAGTGTCCGAATGTTTTACTGGGAGACTTGGGGTGAGTGGTCCTCGTGGGCACTGTGAGGAGGTCCCAGCACCTCTTGTCTCTGAAATATCCCCATTTTGGGGGTTTGTGTAGCACTATCCTTCCAGGAGCACTCTGCATGGGACAAGACTGCACAGGGACTCCTCTGCTGGGATTGAATGATCTGGGACCTGGATTTTTGGGTCTGTTGTTTTCTTGTCCATGTCTGCAGAGACCAGATAAATCAAAGCAGAACTGTGCCATTTCCCTTCCCCACAATATCTTGCTCCCATCACGCTTCCCCTTGTTGTGCAGTTTGGACCTAGAGGTGTGTATTGGACAGATAATCTTCAAGAGGAAATGCACTGGTCTTTAACTGGGGGTAGTGGTGACAGCTCTGTACCCAGGAACTATGGATTGAGTAGAGAAGTTCAACTCTGCAGAGTTTGGTTTCAAGGTTTCAGAGGACAAAGTGTCTGCTGGTTTAGGTTAAAGGTGTTTCTGCTGGAAATAAGACTTTCCCAGTGCTGGAAATGCTTCAGGACAGAGTGTGAATGCTCCAGCCATCATCATCCATAGGGATTTTGGTACGTGTTAGACTTTGTTTTAGTGGTTTTTCAGAAGTTCTAGATGCCTACCACAAAATTTTGGTATCACTTAAGCAGGAGGTAACTTGAACGTCCTTTTCTTATAGTAGGATGTGAGATTGGTACTTGAAGTGGCATCTTGAACTCCTTTCCCATCAGCACTTGCAGGTGATCGAATATTAAACATGTTCCTGTGTATCTGAGCGACTGTCAGATCAAATACAAAAGCACCCTGACCTAATGAGTGACTTCTATGCCCATGGCAGGGGAAAAAGATGAGCTTTAAGGTCCCTTCCAACCCAAACCATTCCATGATTCCAGGAGTCTCTGAAGCACTGTACATATGGAGCTTTGACTCACACCCAAACTCTGTTGTTTAAACAGAGCTGGGAAAGCTGGTTTTGAGCTGTACGTGGATGCTTGGTCTCAGTGATGTTTTCCTGGGAAACAAAGCCACCAGCATGAAAACTAAAGCTTAATTGCCTTGGTTTGTATCTGCCACAAAGATTCAGCTATATACTACTTTCTTATATGTGAACCTGAACTGGGAAAACTGTCGTACAGTATAACTGACCTTTCCTTAAAACAACCAAACCCCAATGCTAACATGCACTTACCACAGTAATCCAGGGAATGATTCCTGGAAAAGGCTGTAAAATCTTCATAATCCTTTGATTTCTCAGCATGCAAGCGTGTAAGGGAGGTCAGAGAATATGTGGGCATCGTCATGTGTGTTTGGTAGCATTTCAAGGGACACCAGAAGTGCTGCCTCCTGGAAGTGGCATCTTCTGTTTCCTGTCAGAAATCCTTTGGTGTGAGGGGTCCCAGGTTGTTCTGTGCAGCATTTGCACGTGTGCCCTGGGGAAGAGGAGAAATCAACTGCAGACAGGGACTATCTGACCTGCTTCCTGGCCAGCTGGCAGGTGATGGTGAGCGATTTCTACAGGCAAATACATGGTGGTTGTCATCCCTTCCTCAAGCAGCAGCAGAGGTTTGCAGAAGAATAGTGGCTAGATCACCATGGTTAAGAGTTTATTTTCCATTTTAATATTGTCTTGAGGTGTTGGGATGTCCAATTTTTAACATTTTCTATAACAGATGACAGATGTCAGATGACCCTCAGTTTCCTTCTCTCGTAAACTTTCTTCTCCAGGTGAATGAGAATCAAATCTGGGCGGTTTCTGTGACAAAACAATATTTTTCCAGGTCTTGTGCTCTCACCTATCGATGGAAATGGAAAATAGGTAAAAAGGACCTTTTTGATGTAGATGTCCAAGTTGGCTGAAATTGTATCAAGTTTTGCTTTTTCTGGGATGCTGTCTTTGGGGACACAGTGCTATTGCTGTGAACAAGGATTGTGGTTAACCTCAAATGAGCTCTGAAGGTCACAGGTTCGAGGAGGAGATGAGCTGCCCTGTGTGACACAAAGCTGCAGAGCTCCGTTCTGTTAGCTGCAGGGACCAGGAGGCTGCACAGATTCTCACAGAAGCAGGAGAAGTGCAGTCAAGTGGGGAAAAACAGTCCAGCACCATTGCACTGATGATATCACAGGTCATGAAACGGTCTCCAAGTCCTTTGCTCCAACACAGAGCATCACTGTGCATTTCCCATGCTCCTGGTCTTGGCTGGATGTTGCTACTGGCCACCCAAGATGGGGTGTTGCATCAAATGTGATTGCCCCTCACACCTGCAATCTCAGGGCATGAATTTCTCCTGAAAAATCTTAAATGTCCTTGTGCCAGTTTTTACAATCTGACCGAGGAGACTCAGCTAGAAATAGCCTGAATTGTCTTCCGCGTGCGGTGGTTCAGAGGGGTATTTTGTGGCTGAATACAGAGCCATTTTGGGATTTGCAACCACAAAAGATGATGTTTGATGCACCAGGCTGTTGTGTAGAGATGCAATTGAGAGGTGCTGTCTTTCCTTGTGGAAGAATTGCCTTGTAGGCAGAAGAATTGGGCTTGTTTTTCCAGCTTTCTCAAGGTTATGTTGTTGGCATGGAAGGGGAACAGGCACTGTAATGGAGTAATTAATCTTGGAAATAGAGTTTAAGGTAGTACCTAAAAGGGATTTGTGGTTGACAGAGGCAGGGTTCCAGCAAGGGATTCTTAGAGACTCAGCCTGTATTTAAGTGAAGATATGGTGGTGGGGAAGGATTTGGATGGGAGGTTGGTGCCTTTCAGAGGACAGAAAGAGGCTTGGTGGCATCTCTGACTTCTCCCATGGTTAGGAGGCAAATCCTGCATGGGACCAAACCTCCACTTCTTGTTTTACTTGATATTAAAACTAATAGGATGGAAAAAGCTCTTGTCTCTCTGCTCAGTGAGATTGGTGCTTGTGAAATAAGTGCTACAGCTCGACATGAAGGAATCTGCCAGTTGGGATTAGTCCAAGGCCATGTGTTGCAGGACAGAGGAATATTATCATCAGGATGTGCTTTCCTTGGCTACAGATCTCTGCAAGTACCCTTGTGGCATCTCTGCTTTGTTTTAAGAGATAAATTTAACTCTGAAGTCTAAATTGGTGTGAGAGGGTAGAACAAACAGCTTTCTCTTCCAGCTTCAAGGACCAGGGAATCCTCTGATTGTCACTCCTTGCTCACTATTTGTTTCCTTGCTGGGCATTGGCTTTGATTTCTCTAATCCAAGGAATCCATCAAGTGTTTGCTAATCTGTCTGCACCAAACTCATCAAAGTTGTCTTATCTCACAGCACTTTTGGTTCTTGAGAAACCTTTAGGCTTCTCTCTACAGTGTCACTGATTTTTAAGTCATTCTAGGATGGGAAATACGGTAGCACAGAGCTGCACTTCCTTCCTACAACTTCTGTTGCTGTACCGCCGGAGTAAATGACTTCAAGGACAGCTTAGGAAATGTGGTTTCAGTGTTTGGATAATCCAGTATCTAATAAGGCCCAAGCTGTGAAGCTTTTCTTCTGGACAGGGATGAGTGACTCCTCTCCCATGTGGATTCCTCTGTGTTACACTGCATAACTGAGCTGGTGCTTCGTTATTTTCTCCAGTGAGGGAACACATGTGGATAGGTCTTCTTTGGCTTTAGCATCAGTGGAGAAATTTGGTTTTGAATTCTTTGTCAAATGGGATTGATGCCAACTCTGTGGTGTGGTAGACACAGAGGAGGGAAGAGATGGCATCCAGAGGGACCTGGATAGGCTGGAGAGGTGGGGCTGTGCAAACCTCGTGGAGCGCAGCATAGCCGAGGGCAAGGTCCTGCCCCTGGGCCGGGGCAATCCCAGCACAAACACAGGCTGAGGAAGAAGGAAGAATGGTTGGAGAGCAGCCCTGGGGAGAGGGACCTGGGTTGGTTGATGAGAAGCTCAACACACCCTGGCTGTGTGCACTGGAACCCATAAACCCTGGGCTGATCCCACAGCATGGGCAGCAGGGGAGGGGGGGATTCTGCCCCTCTGCCCTGCTCTGGTGAGACCCCACCTGCAGTGCTGCCTCCAGCTCTGGGGTCCAACAGCAGAAGGAGGTGGAGCTGCTCTGGAGACAGGCTGTGAATGCTGGGGAAGAAAAGGCTCCAGGGAGATCTTAGAGCCCCTCCCAGTGCCTAAAGGGGCTCCAGGAGATGTGGATGACAGACTTTGGACAAGGGCCTGGGTGACAGTGCTTCCCACTGCCAGAGGGCAGGGTTAGATGGGATGTTGGGAAAAAATTGTTGGGTGTAAGGGTGGTGAGGCTCTGGCCCACGCTGGTCAGAGAAGCTGTGGCTGCCCCATCCCTGGAAGTGTTCAAGGCTAGGTTGGATGGGGCTTGGAGCAACCTGGTCTAGTGGAAGGTGTCCCTGCCTATGGCAGAGCATGGAATGAGGTGGTCTTTAAGGCCCCCTCCAACCCAAGCCAGCCTGTGAAACACATGAATAGGTTAGAAATTTCTGAAACAGGAGAGTGCCAACACATAAGTAATTCCTTGGGGAATGGAGGAAAATCCTGGGTGTTGTTAACCACAGGACTTCACTCTTGTCCATACCAGGGTGTTTATAGTTTTAGTGGTATGTGTGTTGCCTTTGCTTCCTAATAGATCTCTGGACCACAAGTGGGTGGCAGATTTGTTTGTTTTGGTGCAATATTCCCTTTACATGGGCATGTCTGGAGTTTACAGCAAACAGAGGAGCCAGGCCGTGACCTGTGCAAAGTCTTCAACACGAGAGAAAGGGGGGAAGCGGGAAAAGCTGTCATGTAAAATTACCTCTCCGAAACTGAGACATCTCTCTCAGCTTCTTTCCCTGCTGGTTTGCAGGCCGTTTCCTTAAGCTGACGTTGCTCCATCAGATGCATCATGAGCTTGAACATTTGTGTCAGCACTGCCTGTTCCTGCCACGCGCCGTCCTTGCTCGGAGCTGGACGTGCCATGGGTTGAGAATCAAGAATCGTCCTTCAGGGTGTTGAAGAGCTTCAGCAGGGATCCTCTTCTGGCACTGGGGAGTTCAAATCTGAATGGAAGTAACCAGAATGGTGAGGTGACCTGGCAGAAAGGTGGCTGAAGTGTTCGCTCACTACCTAGATGCCTTATTGACCTGAGGGATGAGCATCAGGTGGTGGGACAGTGCTGAGGTGCAGATAAAGCATTATCAGTGGCTGTGGCAGAGGTTGGTATGAATTAAATCTGCTACCATGGCCTTGGTACAGCAGCATCGGTGAATATCTGGCTTTGATAATGAAAATAAATGTCCTGTGGAAGCTGGATATGGCTTTGGAGTTAGTTTTGTGGCTTGAAATATCATAGATCATAGAATATTCTGAGTTGGAAGGAACTCACAAGGATCGTCCAGTCTAACTCTTGGCCCTGCCCAGGACACCCCAACAGTCCCATCATGTCCCTGAGAGCATTGCCCAAACCCTCCTTGAGCTCTGGCAGCCTTGGGGCTGTGACCACCCCCCTGGGGAGCCTGTTCAGTACCCAACTACCCTCTGGGGAAGAACCATTTCCATCCAACCTAACCCTCCCCTGACACAGCATCATGCTGTTTTTCTTGACATGCAGGGATTTTGGGGATTGCCAGATGTCCTTGCAGGCATTAACACCCTCTTGGGCACATTCTCCATCACGTGGTGCAAAGGCAGGTGATGTCTGAGCATCCCTGTTTGTCAACCTGTGTTCAGAAGAGTGTGAACGAGGAAGGGATGGTGATGTCTCGTAACCAGGCTGCACCTTCACAAATTAAAGTTTGCCCCACGCTGGGAGCTTAAGGGGGGAAATTTGATGAGCTTGATGGTGCGTGAAGGCTGGATGGGTACAGGCAGAAAACACCTCTAGAGCTTCTCCAGACTGTCACTGTGAGAAACCAGAGTGTTTGTTGCCATCTCCGATGCTGCTCATGCCACCCAGACGTGTCCTGGTGTGCTGAGTGGTGTCACTGGGATGCTGATGTGGAGTGGCTGCTTCCCCTGATGCTGCCTCACCTGTCCTAGTGCATGGACCTCATCTCAGGGTGATTATAGAAAGAATATACACTTGAGAATCACAGGGAGAAAAATGACAGGTATTGGGGGGTGCTTCCAGTTAATCTGGAAGAAGCTAAAACACCCATCCAGCACATGAAAGCTTTTAAGGCTCTGAAAACTCCCTACCTTGAGATTTGCAGAAGAAAAACCCCAGAAAACCAACCAACCACAGAAACTTTCGAGTATTATGTTTTTTTAAAGCTGTGTAGCTGTTCTCTGGAGTATCAATGGCTTCTGCTTGGTTTCCCCCTGCGGGCGGGTGCTCCGGGCACTTCCTTGCCAGATTGAGGAAGGAACTCGGCACAAACATTTACTTTCTGTGAACAAACGCAACTGTCTGACTGTGTATCTGGGGATTAGGGTGCCTGATTGCTCTGCCGAGGAAGTGCAGGTTTTTATGGATGAGGTTTGTGTGGGTGTAGCCATGGCAGGCACAGAATGAAACCAGTAACCGAGGCTGGACCTTGCACTGGGGAGGAGGCAGCTCCTCCGCCAGCAAACAGAGCAACCTTTGCTTTGTTTAGAAATAAATGAAGAAAAATAAAATAAATGAAATTTTAAAAGGCAGGACGCAGGATCTAAATGTCTTCTGGCCCTCCTGTGAGGGAGTTGTGCTTCTCCAGTGGGTATTTTGCTTGGTCTGCGGGTAATTCCTGGCATCTTTCAATCATGTGGCAATCTGGATCCATCTCTTCTGACAGCTGAACTGCTTCATCAGGATACAGAGCTGGGAGATCTGAACAAGGGAGTCCTAAATCTCAGAGAAAAAGGAAGAGATGGTTCTTTATGTGCTGTGAGGATGCTGCCCTGTGGGATAGGTGGGTTTTTTTGGACAGTTTGTTGTGGGGCTGCGGTGTTGACTTCATGGAGTTTTTATAATCCCATAGCAGGAAGGGAAGACAAATTGCTGTAGAAGGTTTCAGGCTTTGAGTGTAACAGTGCCTTAAATATCAATCTCTGTCAGTTTTTAATGGAAATGATCTATCCCAATCAAAACCTTCCTCTACCAGAAGCAGAGATGGGAGAGAAGAAGGTGCTGGCAGGGGAGCAGGGCGCTGGCAGCCCAGGTAAGATTTGTTTGCAGAGTCTGAAGCAACATATTTATTAAGCCTAAACGAGCAGGATTTATTACTCAGGAATCTTGGTTCTTACCTTTTCAGCTCCCTTGTGCTTTAAACCTTGTAACCAGGTGCAGAGGTCGGTCACCTCTGTCCAACAGCAATTTGCCTCCAAATAAACAGCACATTAAAGGCTGGGGCAGGTTTCTCTCCCCTGGCAGGTCTTAGGTATGTAGTTTCTTTTTCAAGACACGGTTTAGTTGCAAACAAAATATGTAGGTGATGTCAGTTGAATTCCTGCCAAATGTCTCATTATATGAGGTGACAGCATGGTCTGATCCTCTCTCCATGACTGCTGGAAAAGGCAGTATCTTCACATAAGGAGAAGGTGAAGTTCAGGCATTAAAATGAAAATACATATACATTAAATAACGAAGTATCAACTTTTCTTGTGTTTCCCCTTAGTACACTCCATCTCTCTCCTTTTGGCATCACCATTACTATTTTTTTAAGAGATGCTGCTGTTCCAGCTCACCATCTCTTACATCACTGTGTTTCCAGTTCATTCCCCAGCTCTTAGGAGGAGTTTCTGGTGATGAGCAACACAGAGTCGAGTCTGTTGGGCAATGTCGAGAGTCTGTAGGATGGAGTGACGCAGACTTTGCAGAGTTGTCCTCCTCCCAGCTTGTTGTGGGGTGTTTGGGCTTTGCCCGCCAGGTCAGGTCTCAAAGTTTAGCTGCACAGAGTGTACCTGTGACTTCTACCCACCTAAACTGTTTGTGGACATGTTCCCTTCTTCTGGGTTTCTCTTTTCATCCTCTCTTCATATGAGGCTGTGTGGTCGTGAAGAATAGCTGCTTGAGTTCTTGTGGGGTCATACTCAGCATCACAGAAGAACAGGGACATCTCTTACAGCCTGTTGTCCTTTGGCTGATGGCTGCTGTTCATCCCTGCAGGACACACCTGAGCTGGGCTGAATCTTCCTTTGGCACTCAATGCCCAAACCCTTGCACTGAATTAGGTACTTGCATGAAATTCCTTTTCTGAAGGCACCTCGTTCTGATGCAGCTTCATAACTTCACTTCTGTTGTGTGGAAGTGGAATTTTCTCCAAGGCTTTGCTGCTTTGTAGTGACCCTTGGACACTGAGGGAGCCCCTACTCCTGTGTTTAGGGCTCAGTGCTGCGAGAGGTCAGATATTTTCCTATCTCCTGAGCCATTAGGTGCAAATGCTGAGCATCTAATGGCTCATCCTGAATCTTGCCTGTGGTGTCTGAAGCTCATTGTAGGAGCTGGTATGAGACTTGGTGGAGGTTTGGTGTCCTTCTGCTCTGCAGTAACAAAGAAACCATTCTCCTTGTTTGTCTTCAGCTTTTTGAGGTGCCCTGGGTATTGGTGGGACAGAAAGAAGGCAAACTGTTCCCATCTGGCAACCCCAAGCCAAGCCTGGGGACCTGGAGCTCTTCTCAAGCTGGGATATAGAGAGGCTCCATCTGAATACCCCCTCATTGCTGTTCTGTAATGATACTTTTTATGGATACTGGGTGGCACTGGACACAAATGTGTCCTTCCACAGGGGAAGCACGCACCTCCTGAATGCTGGGCTCCCCTGGACACATGGCCAGCTGCCTCTCAGCACCTCAGGGCTGCCTGTCGACTCGAGCTGAATTCCACTAGCACAGCTTCTACCCACCCTTGCCATCAAGGGGTCTTTGATTTCCTTTGATCCCATCTCCTCAACCTCACAAGGACTTTTCTTCTAGTAAGAGGCTTTTCCTTGCCTCACACGCCATGAGAGCTGCATTGGCTCTGAACTTGATACTTGCGTTCCCTTCTGAAAGCAGAAAAAAAGCACTTCATGGTTTGGATACTGCAAAGGTTTTTTGGGCTTTTTTTGTGTTTAGCTGCCAAATTCACCAGTCTTTTCAAGCTCTTGGAGCCTGTCTGCAGTTCATCCTCCGGGCTGCTTTTCCTTGCCAGGCAATGTGCACATAAAACACTCGTGGATGATTGAGGTGCACCTGTGTTACATTAGGCTGTAAATCTGCAAAATCACTTTTGCTGCCAGTGATCCAAGGCTGCTCCAGAGCCTGGGCTGCTGTGGTGGTCTTGGAAAGGACTTGCTCATCATCGTTGACACCAGCAAACTACATCCATCAGCCACCGTGGATGCACCTGAACCCTCCTGGCATGGGTCATTCCTTGATGATGGATGTACATGGCTGTCTAGAAGTCAACTTTTCCCCTTTCTTCTTCTGAAAGGAAGGGGATGGTGTAGGCATGTCTGCACCTCTCTTTTTACTGTTAAGCAACTTGGTATTTGAAGATGAAAATAAAAATACAGGTCTATGAGATGCCTGGATATCAGAGAAGAGAATGTCTGCAGGGTTCTCATCCTGCCCCAGGTCTCTTGCAGACCCTTTGCTGCTGCCAGTTTTTTCCTCGTTTTCTCTGTAGCATCCCTATAAATATCTATTTCTGCTGGAAACTGATCTTACATGGCTTCACACAGCCTGTTTTGTGAGCAGAGCTGGGATCCTGACCACCAGGCTTTTTGAGAAGCCTTTCAGAGATTGGACTTGACAGTCTTGGTGGTCTTTTCTGACCTTTACAGTTCTAAACGCTGGATTGTAAAGCTGCGGTCGGTTGCTGTAAAATCAGGAGGTAGATCTCAAAACTGCTGTTGGTGTGAGGGTTCCCTCCCATGGCAGGGGCTGCAGGACCCCAGGGCGCTGAGGGCTCTGGGGCTGGTGCTGGGCAGGCTCAGTGTGTGGGCCGAGCACCTGCGTTGGTTGGTGCTGCTGACAGCAGAGGTTTGGCTCTCTGACAGGCTTTTCTGCAGAGGGATGGTGTCTGATGTTGTGCTCAAGCCTCAGAAGATAGAGGGGAGCTGATCTGGCAGTTGCTCTTCAGTGTTTTCTCTGCCCAGCCTAAAAAAAACCCGAAAATATGCAGAGCTCAGGTTTCATTAGGGGATTTTTTCGCTTTGTTCGAGCATTCAACTGTTCCTTAGCTGCTCCAGCATAATCCACCTCTTCATAAACAGCACTAACCCTCTTTTTCTGTCAGATTATGGTCTCTAGTGCTTTGTTACATCTATAGGAATATGCATCTGTGGCTGCTGGCACGTGCTTGGCTGGGACTCAACTGGGGAAGAGAAGTCGATGGATCGAGCTCAGTCACACAAACCACTTCCCTGGAAAATGCTTTATGCTTTGTTTTGACTCTCCTTGTGTGGAAGAACTAAATTACCAAGTAAATTTCTTTTTCCCTCCGTGGCATTCCTTGTTTCCCTGCTGAGCTTGCATGGAGGGGATTGAGAGCAAAGTTCAGGAATGAACTTAGAGAATGAATGCTTAGATTGCTCTTGGTGAAACGATCAACCAAGACCCACTTGGAAAAGGAACTTGCCATCATATTTAGTTGAGGATTATACAATTAATGTGTTTTAGCACATTCACAATGTCTTCGAGGAAAAGACCTCATCAAAGTTCACTTCCCCCAGATGGAAAAGGGTATGAGTTTGTTTGGGTTCATCCCTGTCCATAAAAACTGTAATTGGGGGATGTCAACTTGGCAGTCCTGGGCATTCATGAGTCAGGAATGGTGTAGTGATCCACAGTTGTTCATCTTTCTCTCTTCCCAGCAATTTAGACTTAAATACTGTTTGTGTGCCTCCTTGTTTTCTGCCTGTGAAGCACTAAACAAAACTAACTGCACAAGCTGAAGATTAAATTGTTGGGTCAAATGATTCAACAGAAGCAATTTGTAATGTTTAAAAGGCATCTGCATCCTTCAAGGCTGGGAAGAATCTCCCAAGTGTGGGGCATCTGACGTGACGTGCACCTGCTCGCCGTAGTCTGCAACCAGCTTTGTCAGTGCTGTTCCCAGCTTGAAACTGCAACAGAGAATTTTGACCTACTTTTTCAGTTTTTCTGTTGTTTTGCACAACATTGAGGACACTGAAACCAGGTCAGTCTAGTGCTGGTTGGAGAAGCACAGATAAATGCTGATCTCCTCTGTGTGGAGGTGCTGCTGGGGTACAGGTGGGTAGTTGAAATGCATCTCCTGGTAGAAAACCCTCCACATAACCAAAAAGCTCTTGAGTGGGAGAGAAAAAGGCAAAAAAACCCCCAAAAGATATTTCTTGTGGCTAGGTGGCGAAAGCATTCAGCCTTGAATCCTCCCTTCCTTGGCTTGTGTAATAGCCAGGCACGAGAGCAGAGTCCTCTTCCAGGTCAGACCATGAGTGTCAATCTGCTGGAGGGCATGAAGGCTCTGCAGAGGGATCTGGACAGGGTGGATTGCTGGGCCAAGGCCAGTCTGATGAGGTTCGACAAGGCCAAGTGCCAGGTTCTGTACTTGGGTTGCAACAACCCCATGGAATGCTCCAGGCTTGGAGATAAGTGGCTGGAAAATGGCCCAGCAGGAAAGGACCTGGGGGTGCTGGTGACAGCCGCTGAATGTGTGGCCCAGGTGGCCAAAAAGGCCAGCAACATCCTGGCTTATGCCAGAAATAGTGGGGCCACAGGCCCAGGGCAGTGCCTGTCCCTCTGTGCTGGGCACTGCTGAGGCCACACCTCGAATCCTGGGGTCAGTTCTGGGCCCCTCATGACAAGAGACATTGAGGGGCTGGAGCGTGTCCGAAGAAGGGAACGGAGCCAGGGAAGGGGCTGGAGCACCAGGAGCAGCTGAGGGAGCTGGGGGGGCTCAGCCTGGAGAAAAGGAGACTCAGGGGAACCTTCTTTCTCTCTCGAGGTCCCTGATAGGAGCATGGAGCCAGGTGGGGGTCAGACTCTGCTCCCAGGGAACAAGGACGGGATGAGAGGAAATGGCCTCAAGTTGTACCAGGGGAGGTTTAGGTTGGATATTGGGGAAATTTTCTTCATGGAAGGCATTGTTAAGCTTTGGAACAGACTGCCCAGAGCAGTAGTGGAGCCACCATCCCTGGAAGTGTTAAAAAACCATGTGGATATGGCACTTGGGGACATGGGTAAGTGGTGACCATGGCAATGCTGGGTTAACTGTTGGACTCTTAGAGGGCTTTCCCAGCCTTGATGATTCTGTGCTTCTAAGATAGGATGTTTGGCTATCTGTTCGTTTTTCTCCTCAGGAGCAGGGCAGATCTCATAACTTTTATTTTCTCATTAGTAGAACAGCAGCTTTGCCAGGAGTGAGTAACAGGATGGTTTTGGAAAAAGAAAATTTTGTTGGGGCCAGTTGGAAGGACAGAAGCAGAATAAGAAATGGAACATCATGAAAGGAGGAGATGAGGCAGTGGGATGAGAAGGTGTGAAGGGACCTGAAGCCAGTGGATTGTGTCCTTGTAGAAGAGAGCAGAGCTGTCAGCAAAGGGTTTACTAATTGTGTTTTATTAAAGGCAGAGCGGTGACACCTCGAAAGCTGTTACTGTTACAGTGAGGCAGAGGACACAAAGGCAGCTTGTTCTTCTAAATTTAGGGGTGTAAACTCATAAAATGAGTTGGCAGATGCTGAGAACGTGAGTGAACACATCATATATGTCCTGGTTTCCACATGTTCCTCATACCCTGCACCCTCGTTCCCTGCTGTCCCTTTTCCAGAGGATGAGCCCTTTATCCCGATCCGTGGTAAAGCCAGCAAAGTTTTCTGCTGCTGAAGGCTCTACTTTTTACACGGTCTGAGGGTGGAAGCTGATGAGCTCATATCTGTATGTTTATAACATGTCATTTGAGAGTCCTGGAGGATTTTGAGGGCTTTGAAGTCATGTGGGAAGTAGCAGATCTTGTCTGGAAAGCGCTCTCCAGATCAGGAGACTCACCAGACGTATTACACAGGCACATGGGGTGGGTGTTGGAAAACCCAGTGAGAAGGCATGTGCCTTGTCCTAAAGCAATGATCTTGGAGCTGCTTTGAGGAATTGAGGTCCTGTGTCTGTAGGCAGCAGGGTGACATCACCCATCCTAGCAGAAAACGGGGCTTTCTTGAAGGTTTCTTCTTAAAAGAAGAAAAAAGGAATTGTAGGGCTGCTTGTTGGGGTGTTGCTCCGTCTGCCAGGCATTTGCAGTTTGATTTCTGGCATGTATTGACTCTTTCATGGATCAAAACCACACACAGACCCAGACTAGATCTGCTTGCTTTGATTTGAAGTAGTGGGGCTTCATTCACAATTTCAGACTGGACAGATTTCTGAAATCATGCCACAAACCAAGAGTTGGACAACTCTCATTCATATCCTGGAAGGGTCTCCAGGGTAACTCAAGGAGATCAAAGAAGTTTTGAGTGCAAGGGAAGTGAGCTTCTCCTTAGAAGGGTAGGAACAAGGGTGGTTTTGACTTCTTCACACCAGTCTCTCATTTATTTGTCCTATCCTATGGCTGCTCTCAGACTGAAGGGCTTCCCTGTGAAACCGGGAGGCTCTGAGCAATGTCTGTGCCATAACGAGGAAGTGGTAAAGTGATTAAAGCTTTCTTCACACTGCACTGTGCTACTGATCTCAACACCAACAGCAGCTGCCTTCCAGTGCTACCTGGAAACGTCCAAGACCAGGTTGGACAGGGCTTGGAGCAACCTGGGCTAGTGGAAGGTGTCCCTGCCCATGGCAGGGGGTGGAATGAGATGAGCTTTGAGGTCCTTTCCAACCCAAACCATTCTATGATTCAACACCATCTAGAAGCTGGTTTGTAGCTGTAACACTGCGGTGTTATTGATGGAGGTGAGGTCATGACTTAGACCTTGGGTCTAAGTGTTTGGAAGTGTATAGAACACAGAGCTGTTGGTTTTTATTTAGCTAACTGTGCTTCAAGTGATTTCCTTTCAAGCCTTGTGTCTTTCATTAAATAACTGTTCCTGTGTCTCCAACTGTATTGTAGTGAAATGAATCCTGGAATTGGGCTGAGTCACCATTAGGAAAGTATCTTCAAGCAGCTCTGTTCAAATGGAAGTAACTTTGAAGAGCAATCTTGCTGAGTGGGTGGAAAGGTAGGAAGGGAAATCGTTATGAAGAAGTTTGAATTGTGGCAGGAAATCGTCCTGGTGTTCTGAGCAGCCTTTAAATATTAATGCGACTGAATTCAGGTTGCAGTCTGGTCTTCATTCTTCTGCCTCTCCTTCTCCAAATCTGAGTGCTTTGCTAGTCCTCCAAGGCCATATTTGATGCCATATTTACTGCTGTTGTTTTTAATACGTAGTAACGACTGTGAGATCTGTGTGTGATCCCATGTACTGAGAGCTGGGCTCTGCTCGTAGGCTTGGCCCTTATAAAGAGGTTCTCAAGCACTTGGTTCACTCATCCATCACTGCTCTGAATTCCTGTTTGCAGGAGGCTTTCAGCTGAGAGAGGATGTTTAGTGTTTGCAGACTGTCAGGCGTGACCTTTTCATCCTTCTCCCTGGGGAGACCTCATCCAGATGGGGAGCGGGGGAGGGATGGAGGCGTAGGAGCTCATAACCGGTAACATCTTATTTCACAAGCCAGAAAATGCGTGGTGGAACTCTGGGCCTGCCTGAGGAAAACGGAGTTGCTTGTCCCATCTGAGATGTGCTGAGCAAGGGGTAAACTGGGCAGGGTGTGTGCTTTTGCTAGAGACGTCTTTCTGTTTCCTTTTCTGAGTTCTGGAGTTGTTGCTCATGGATTATCCAACCTTGATGAAAATAATTACTTTAGTTTCCTGGGGAAATAAATCCTCCTCTCTGGCTTTGGTGGGATCAAGTGTGTTTTCCAAAGTGCTGCTGTTTTTTACTCCTGGAATTCCTGCGTTCTGCTCATCTTTCTCAGGGATCCAGCCCTAGAAGCACTCCAGCATCATAGAATTGTTTGTGATGAAAAAGCCCTCTGAAATCATCGGGTCTAGCTGTTCCCCCAGCACTACCAAGGCAACCTCTAAGACATGTCTCCGAGTACCACACCCATATGTTTTATCACATGGAAGATGTAGTTTAACTGAAAGTTAAACAACATTTGGCTGCAATGGTCTGTGTCTACTTCTCTTGCCATAGCAGAGATAAAGACCAAAACTTCCCCCACTCCAGCTTTAGCTTTCTAAATTTTATCAGAAGCACCTAAATCCACCAGCTACTGGAGGTCTTCACATTAGGTTTCAGATCCACAGCAAAATTCTGTAGTTTCACTAACTGTCCTTGTCAATGTTGTTTGTTTTGAATTTGTTTTGAAGCCAACCCAGGGATGGCCTGGGGTGGAGTCCAGCCCAAGTGCTTTTCTGATACCTGATAGAGCCTCCTCAGTGCTCCTGCAGGCCTGTTCCACAGGCAGACACAACCGTGCTTGTGTCTACGCTGGGCAGGGCACCTGAAGGACGTGGAGATGTCTCTGATGAGAAAGCAGTTTGTCCGGTTTGCTGGTAACGGACGTTTGCTGCTTATCCATATTCAGCTCTAAGTATTAAATCTTTAATTAATTGGAGGGATGAGTAAAGCTTGGTAATGTGAAATAATTTCTTGTACATGAACATCTCCAGCTCTCCTGTGTGGGCCAGTGGTGCTGAATCACAAATGGTGTTTCCCACATTGTTTCGGGAGCATGTTGGGAGCTTGACACTTCAGGTTTTGGGTCGATGTGGCCAAACCAGTGGTGTGGCTGTGACACAGAGGTTCCCAGGTGACCTGGTGATTTCCAGACCTCCTGGACGTGCTGCAGAGATGCTGTGTGATGTTTCCTTCAGGGATCCACCGTTGTGCAGAGCAACAGGGAGAATTCCAGTGCCTGAAGGGGGCCTACAGGAAGGCTGGAGAGGGACTTTTTGCAAGAGCAAGCAGTGATAGGACAAGGGGGAATGGCCTTAAGCTGAAAGAGGAGAGAGTTTGAGAACTGCATCACAAGCATCTCCAGAGTACCTGATACCATCTCCTGATGCAGCGTCTTACAACCAAAGCATCCATCAGCCTTTCCCTTCATCCTGCCAAGTGCTTGGGGAAGCTCATGCACTGCCACTGGTACTTCTAGGCAGTCCCCTCAGGCCCTCTGTTCCTACAGAGGCTTCAGAGTTTCATGTGTGAGTGGTAGAACTTCCTCCTGGTTGCCATGGGGCCAAGCTGAACCATTTGGCTGCACTAATGACTCAGTGTGAGTTCATGTCCTAGGAATGGTCTCAGGGTGAAATATTGATCTTCCATGCACTCCCTGGACTGCACTTGTGGGACAGGACCTCCAGGGTCCATACAGCTCCTGCCTGTCTCCTTTGGGCTGGTCCCTGAGCACAGAAGAACCACTTGGCCTGCAGGGGTTGAGAAGCATCTGTCTCTTGTCCCCTTTTGACTAAGTTATCAGGAGTTATAAGGTGCTCAGGAGGTGCGCTGTCGCTGGCTGGAGTACTCCAGAGCTGCTCCACAGAGTTGTGGTGATGCCAGGTTTGGACATATGGGAGGAAAGCTTACTGCAGTTCCCCTGGGAGAACTGCCAGGCTTCGGTTTGCCCATCATGGATGTGGCTGCTGGAGAAGATGGGGATCTGAGCAACCTGCTAGTGGAAGGTGTCCTGGCCCATGGCAGGGTGTTAAAATGAGATGAGATGAGATGACCTTTGAGGTCCCTTCCAACCCAAACCAGTCTGTGATTCAGTGATTATCTGTATTTCCAAGATCTTGGCTCATGAGTCCCTTATGCAATTTCATTAGAATGTCTGGTTTTCCAACACCTCATTTTTTGGGATAATTAAATCCTGTGAACACTGTGGACTGTGTGTGAATGTAGCTTTCAGGAAACTTTTACCTGGCTTTTTCAAAATAATCTTGCTTTGGCTACTGATTTTGGTCATATCTGTAATACAGTGGTTTCAATTAGCAAATATATCTGAGGTCGATTTGGAGTTGGACTTCAATGGTCCTTGTGCATCCCTTCCAACTTAGGTTATTCAGGATATTCTAGATCAACTTGAAAAGAGGTAAAAAGAAGGAGAATTTGACTTCAGTGTTTCAAAATTTTCTTCTCTTGGCATCTTTCATTGGCCCCTTTGTATTTTTTGTCTGGCTTTTGCATAACACTTTAAAAATGTATGAAGTGAGAAGAAAAAAACTTTGCTCTTCTCACTGGCTTTAAAGGTGGGATGTGTTCTCCTCTCAGTGTCCACCTGACATGCTGGTGTTGTTGGAATGGCTTTGGTTAGTGAGTGTGACATCAGTCCTGGAAGCTCCAGTGGAATCACAGAATGGTTTGGGTTGAAAGGGACCTTAAAGCTCATCCCATTCCACCCCCTGCCATGGGCAGGGACACCTTCCACTAGCCCAGGTTACTCCAAGCCCTGTCCAACCTGACCTTGAACATTTCCAGGGAGGAGATACAGAGCAAGCAGTGGATGGACAGCACTGAGAACTCTTCATAAGGTTGGGGCTTTTTATCAGAAAACTGTTAATAAAATGATAAAGTTCTCCTATAGCTGTTAAATTCCTTCAGGCTGGGAAAGTTCTGGACATTGGCCCTGTTGTACTTTTCTCTCTTGGTATTTTAAAGTAATGATTTTTATTTCATATATCCTTTTTCTTTTCTCCAGGTAAGAAACCAAAAGTAACCTGCCTTTATTGAGTTCTCAAGAACATAATCGACCCCTTGGTACATTATCAAGATGCATTAGGAAACTGGATCCGGTGCCAAAAGAACTCCATGAGTTTCCATGACTCTCTTGAACCCTGACTGATACTTTTGGATATAAATTTCTGTTCTAAGGAGAAGAGTGTGTACTCAAAATCCTTTCTGCCAGCTTGCTGGCAGAGATATTTCACTAAGATCATGGACCATCCTAATAGGGATAAGGATGAAAGGCAGCGGACGACGAAGGGAATGCCGGGAAGGAGCGGGCACGGTTCTCGACCGAGCTCATCGGCATCTTCTGGCGTTCTTATGGTGGGACCCAACTTCAGAGTGGGCAAGAAGATTGGGTGTGGGAACTTTGGAGAACTCAGACTAGGTAAGAAGTAACCATTTTAGTGGCCTGCATTATGCAAATTAGCATTTCACCACTGGAATATAAGTGTGTAAAAACTTACCCTGGCTCGAGAAACGCGTGCACTTGTCTCGTTTCCCAAGTGTCGAGCTGCCTTACCTGAAGCTTCTGACTCAGAAGATGTAACTCCTAACATGATTCTGATTTGCATAAAGTCAAAGGGAATACACTGGAGAGGCCAAAGATGCAAATTTTGAACAATCCCAACAAATGAAGACTGTTCTCAGCGCTGAATGTCTTGCCTAAGGTGAAAACAAATCTTCTTAACTGTGTGAATTGCTAAATCTTGCTCTCAGATTTTTGTCCATAAGCTAGAACACTCTTTTAAAGTGCTAGGTGAGACTCTTTCCAAGCACTCAGACTCGATTCCACATCCTTCTCTAACCTCACTGCCCTAATTCCAGCCCCATCACAGTCTCCCTGCTCTGTCCCATGTGTTGGACTCGCTGGCAGGAGCAGGGCGTGGGATTGGCCATCTGGCTCTGCTCAGCCAGCCCAGCAGCCCATGAATTTTCATGGACTGTTGGTCTTCTAACCTCATCTTGCAGCTGGTCACTCAAACAGATGGTTCCACTAATGCATTGTTTGTTTAGGACTACTCAAGAGCTCAGTGCATTGGGCTCTTAAGTCGTCCTAACCAAACAATGGTTGTGCTTTAAAAGAGGTGGGGGAAGCACCAGTATTGCTTCCTGTAACCAAAGGGTTATAACAAGTAACTATTGATAGTATCTTTGTAGGTTCCTGCTCAGAATCTATGTCATCTTAAATTAATCTATGCAGTCTCTCACTCTGAGTTTGGGTTGTTGCATCTCTACAAACTGCTGCTTCTCCACAGTGTGAAGATTAACCAGCTCACTTATGGTGTGTCTCAGTAAACGGGTAGTTGGGTTTCAGCATTACATCAGAGACATTTTATTGATTTGCAGGAGCAGAGATAACACTCCAGAGGTGGAGAGAAACCAAGGGCAGGGACGGAAACTCCCATCTTCCTGCACATGAGTATAATTGGCAGCTGAAGATAGGTTTGGATCCTTACAGTGACATAACATTAAAAGCTCTATTGCATTCTCACCCCCCCCAACAGCAAATGTCAGGATCCCCAGGGAGATGTTGAATTGCTTTGTAATCCAAGCTCTGTGCTGAGGTTCAGTGGCTGTAGTGGATCCCTCCAGGTACAGGGCTCTTGGGTTTATTCAGCTGCTGCCCAAATCACAGAATCACAGAACAGTTTGGGTTGGAAGGGACCTTCAAGCCCATCTTGTTCCGCCCCCCTGTCGTGGACAGGGACACCTTCCACTAGACCAGGTTGCTCCAAGCCCTGTCCAACCTGGCCTTTAACACTTCTGGCAATGGGGCAGCCACAGCTTCTCTGGGCAGCCTGTGCCAGGGCCTCACCACCCTCCCAGCCAACAATTCCTTCCCAGTATCCCATCTAACCCTGCCCTCCAACAGTGGGAAGCCATTCCCCCTTGAATTGGTACTTCAGGCCCTTGTCCAAGGGGCTGTTTTGGAGCCCCTTTAGGCACTGAAAGGGGCTCTAAGGTCTCCCTGGAGCTTCTCTTCTCCAGGTGAACACCCCCAGCTCTCCCAGCCTGGCTCCAGAGCAGAGGGGCTCCAGCCCTTGGAGCAACTCCGTGGCCTCCTCTGGACTCGTTCCAGCAGCTCCACGTCCTTCTGCTGTTGGACCCCAGAGCTGGAGGCAGCTCTGCAGGGAGGGGGTCTCACCTGAATGGGGCAGAGGGACAGAATCTGCCCTCCTCTGCTGCCCCTGGTGGTGCTGGGGCTGCAGCTCCTGTTTCCATGATTCTTTTTCACATTTCTCAAAATTTTAGCGGTACTGGGTTTGTGATTAAAGTACAGTTTCATAGCATGTACTTCGGAGAAGAGACTTCACTTCTGAAAAAGTCAGTTTACAGAGAAATTAACTTTGGAAATGCAACACCTGCTAGGTGAGTGGCTGTTTTGTTTTTAATAATACATGTATTGTTAATGCTGGTTAACTAACAATTTGGGCAATGAGCCACACGTACTGATAACAACCATTAGGTGTAAGGTCCTTCCAGGAGCTGTATTACCCTTTTTTTTAAAACTTCTCTTGCTTTTTGCCTGTCACTATCCTTTAAGAACTCCTGTTTGCTCAAATAGCAGCTATTTCTCTTGCACAGACTGGTGGTAATTATGTCTGGGGGGAAGGAGAAGCTGAAATCCGAGCATGCAAGTCTCTGATAACAGTTTTGTCCTGTGAGGATGAATGGTGTGCCCTCCGCTTTTTGACTTTTTTAATATGGTTTCAGAGAAGTTAAACCCCAGTAGTACAGGCAGAGCAAAGCCTGATAAACAAGGGGAAAAGAGATTTTTCCAATTCCCTGGAGAGTTTCTCTGTTTTCAGGTGCTGTGTTTTCACTCCAAGCTGCTCTTGTATCAGGGGAGCTGATTGTTCAGGGAGGAGATGTCATGTGCCTACGGAAGCTGTTTGCTGTGAATATCCAGCTCCCTGCTCAGGGTTGATCTTTCTTCCTGAAAATACAGATTACCCTGGGGATATGACTTTTTTGGAGCATGTGCGAGCAGCACAGTTGGATCCCAGCCCACTGAGGAGATGGGATGGGGAGATGAACACAAAACTCAGCATTTGATAGGAGGAAAGGGGGAAATGGCCACAACCTGTGCCAGGGGCGGTTCAGGTTGGATATTAGGAAAAAATTTCTTCACTGAAAGGGTGGTTGAGCATCAGAACAGGCTCCTCAGGGAAGTGTTGGAGTCACCATTCCTGGAAGTGTTCAGAGAAGGAGTAGATGTGGTACTGCACAATGTGATTTAGTAGGAATGGTGGGATTCAATTGAAGGCTGGACTTGATGACTGATGACCTTGGAGGTCTTTTCCAACCCTAATGATTCTGTGACCTGGCCCAGAATAAGATGGAACAGGGTTAACTGGTGGCTATTTCTTCAGACAGGCTGCAGAGGAGGGGGCCTGGGAGGGCTTTGGTTCCCAACTGGCTCACCCTACTAGCAGGAATATGGTGCTAGCAGGGAGCAGGGGGTCCTGTTTGCCATTCCCATGTCAGATGCTGATGGATTTGGGATTTCATTGCCTTCTGTGCAACACCAAATCATGCAGCTACCTGGTATCTGCCAAGTCAAATCTCATGCTGCCTCAGGAGCTGGAGCACCAGGGAATTTTTTCCCAAACACTGAACCATGAGCCATGGCAGGGATAAATAAGCCTCCACAAAAGTCTCTTTTTTTCCCACTGTTTGACACCCTTATTTAGTAATGCAATTAAATAGGAACTAATGAAAAATTCTTATTGAAGTTTCAGTAAGTTGGGGGGTTTTCTAAAATAAGCATTAAGTTCTGGATAGAGCAGATCATAGAATCACAGAATGGTTTGGGTTGGAAGGGACAGTGAAAGGTTATCTTGTTCTAACCTCCTGCTGTGGACAGGGACACCTTCCACTATCCCAGGTTGCTCCAAGCTCCATCCAACCTGACCTTCAACACTTCCAGGGATGGGGCAGCCACAGCTTCTGTGGCCAACCTGGGCCAGGGCCTCTCCACCTTCACAGCCAACAATTCCTTCCCAATATCCTATCTAACCCTGCCCTCTGGCAGTGGGAAGCCATTCCCCCTTGGCCTGTCCCTCCATCCCTTGTCCAAAGTCCCTCTCCTGCTCTCCTGGAGCCCCTTTAGGCCCTGGAAGGGGCTCTCAGGTCTCCCTGGAGCTTCTCTTCTCCAGGTGAACACCCCCAGCTCTCCCAGCCTGGCTCCAAAATAGTGGGGCTCCAGCCCTCAGAGCAGCTCCATGGCCTCCTCTGGACTCACTCCAACAACTCCATGTCCTTCTTGTGCTGCAGACACAGAGTTTTTACTGGAGACCAAATCTTTTTGTTCTAATGCCAACATTATCTGGCTTTTTCAAAACTGTATGTCGAAGTATTTAAAAATTACCATTAATGCAGCTTTTCTCCCTGGTTTGAGGGTGGAAAAAATAGTTAGGATGGGCTAGATCCGATCCGTATCTTGATTCCTCTTTGATGGGCTGCTGCACCAAAGAGAACTGGGGAGAAGTCTGTGTCTTTATGTGCATCCAGAAGTCAGATGTCAGCATGATTCACACAGAGTTCTCCTGAAGATTCAGCACATCTCAGCAGCGAGTAGCAAGCCCCACGCTAGCAGAAAAGTTTCTTATCTGTAGATTGCCGGGTCAGAGCAGGTGGATCTGATCTGGGAAGGTGCCCCCCAAAAGCAAGAACCACCCAGGCTGTAGTTTGAAGCCAGGAGCTTTGCTTCCAAACAAGTAAAACAATCAAATAAATAATTAAAGATTATAATAGCATCTGGTACTGGGGCTGTAGTTCCCAAATAACAAGGCATAATGTGAATATTGGATGAGAACAATGTGGGACGTGGAGGGCAAGAGCAGATCCTGGGTAGGGTCTACACCAGGAGCTGTTAGCAGGAGACATGTGCTCTAAAAGGGACAACAATCAGGCACATCCTGAGTGCCCACAGAGTCTGGTGTGTGCAGATGCATCACTTTGGAGATGGCTCGCTTTGGGCTCCTCTGGTGCCCGCAATCTGTCCATGTATTTGCTGCATCTCACTGCCAGGCCTTGAGAAATCCGCTTGGCGAGGTTTCCCACGTGAATACCAGCGACTTAATGCATCGCTTCTCCTTTGGAATATGTAGTTCATAATTGTCAGTGGAACTCCCCAAAACTGAGGCATGGACTTACTCACTGCTCCATCAAAAGCTTTGCCTCAACTTGAAAGGCTTTTGTTAGCACAGTTATAGGATCGTTTGTCGTACCAAGTTAAGGTGCAGCTTCTGTTCAGGGCTTGTTTCACTGCACAGGTCACTGTCTCCTGGGAGCCTTTGCTCTTCCATCCTAATCTGCCGTGGGGGAGGAGGAAGGATAAACCATTGCACTTGGGACAGTGTGACAGCAAAACTGAGGGGTAGATGTCAGCCTGGAGCCAGCAGAGAGATTTTGGGGATTTGCTTTGCCATTGTAGCTGGCAAAATAAGCATCTCATGCTGCAGCTTTGGGAAGGGTTTGGAGTTCAGAGGCTGGACCCATTTGCACCCCCTTACATTCAGGGTCTCCCCGTAGTGCTTCAGTGGGGATGCACTGGAGGATGAATTAGTTCATTTACCTTTGGCTGTTGGCCTGATTTCCCAGGCTGGTGTGCTGCTAATCCCAGCTTTTTAACTGAGGAACTTCATTATGAAAATTACCTACTACCTAGTCCTCACCCTCATAAAACAGACCATAATAAGATGAATTATGGCTCTGTGTACATGGAGGGTGTTGGCCATGTCCGTTTTGCCTTGAAACAAGTTTGGAAGAGCACTGTTTCCCTGATGCCGTTGTCCTGCACTGGTGGGAGAGCACAGGTGTTGATGGAAGGGCTGTGGGTGGAAGTGCACCCCTGCCTTGAAAAGGTGTGATGGAGGTCATGGGATCCATAGGGGATGGAGTTCTCATGCCTCCCTCCCTGGAGGCTTTTGCTGTTCAAAGCATCTGACTTTCTCACATATTTGAGCTGGAGCTTCCCTGGCTCAGTGTCCTCAAACTGAGCACCTTCAACCATGTCCTGGGCTCGTCCCCACCAGGGGCAGCAGGTGAGGGCAGGATTCTGCCCCACTCAGGTGAGACCTCCCCCTGCAGAGCTGCCTCCAGCTCTGGGGTCCAACAGCAGAAGGATGTGGAGCTGTTAGAGCCAGTCCAGAGGAGGCCACGGAGCTGCTCTGAGGGCTGGAGCCCCTCTGTTGTGGAGCCAGGCTGGGAGAGCTGGGGGTGTTCACCTGAAGAGAAGGCTCCAGGGAGACCTTTGAGCCCCTTCCAGTGCCTAAAGGGGCTCCAAGAGACCTGGAGAGGGACTTTGGACAAGGGTGTGGAGGGACAGGACAAGGGGGAATGGCTTCCCACTGTTGGAGGGCAGGGTTAGATGAGATGTTGGGGTCAAATTGTTCCCTGTGAGGGTGGAGAGGCCCTGGCCCAGGTTGTCCAGAGAAGTTGTGGCTGCCCCATCCCTGGAAGTGTTGAAGGTCAGGTTGGATGGGGCTTGGAGCAACCTGGGATAGTGGAAGGTGTCCCTGCCCATGACAGGGTGGAACTGGGCAGTCTGTAACTGTCCCTTCCAAACCATTCTGTGATGTTGGTTGGAGCTGCGTCGGGAAGGGGGAGGAGCTACAGCTGCAGCTGCCAGTGGGGCTCATTCTCTGGTCCCTAACACAGAGCAGGTATTCCAGGTGTTTTTAGGCTGCCTTCCCTCAATGTCCTCATGTCTTCTCGCCTTCAGCCATTGCTGCAGCCCAGGTCTGTCTCAGAGAGTGAAGCAGTTCATCTGTCATCTGCTTTTCCAGCAGTTTGGCCTTTTAGCCCCTCAGTGCTTTCCAGTGTCTGAGTATTCCCAATGAAACTACAAAACCTCCTTTCTACACTTTGTTTCCAGTCTGGGCATAATACTATGTCTTTTACTGGAAAGAAATAAATGGAAAGCACCCTGTGTATCAGGGGTTAGTGCTGGGGCTCAGCTTTCACCTCTGCCTGCAGAAACACCTCCCTGAGGATATTTAACCTCGCATTTAAATGCCTGCCCTGTGTTAAACTGCATCACCAGTTACCAGAACAGGTTGGAGCTATAAAATTTTGCCTTCCTGATGGATGTTAAAGCAGTATGCTTGATGCAGGCTGAGCCTGGGAACACCTAATCCCAAATTTAGAGGCCAGAACTACCCTGAGAGATACAGCAGGGAAAGCATCAAAAGAAGTGAAATGTAGAAAACATGAAGCTGTTATAAAGTAAACTAAATTTCCCTTGATATTTCAGGATTTAAAAACGACTGTCTGTCTTCTCTCATGTTCATAATGTCTTTAATTTGATTGAGTCTCCCAGTGCTGTTGTGTTGTATCTGTGTGCTGAGGAGGACACAGCATGGTTTTAATGCTGCCATGTGGATATGGCAGAGCTGCTCCTGCCTGCTCTGAACGATGTCACTCCCTGTCCTGGGCTTTCTCAAGAGCTGGGCTGTGCAAAGCATCAATATCTATGACAGGAATTGGAAAATAAGTGTGTAACACAACCGGGCTGATGCTACAAATAAATGCTGATAACTTCCAGCCTGGATTGCTTCTGTATTTTAGAGCTACAGTTGCTGAATGGAAGCATGACTATGCTGTGGCAGTGCTAAGCAGTGATGAGCAAAGGTCAATGCTTCCCTGGCTAAATTCATGGGTAGCTTTTTGTGTTGGGGGCTGCCCTCCTCAAAGGGGACAGTGGGACCAGAGGAGGTCAGAAAGGTAGAGGGTGCCAGCGTGGTGGGACGGAGCAGATCCAAGGCTTGCCTGAGTGTCCTTCCCTAGTGGGATCTCTTCCTGGAGACTTTGCTGTCAGGCATGAGCAATGTGGAGGTGAAGGGGAGGGGATTGCTCAGATTCCCTGGCAGAGGAACCGGAGGACATTGAGTGATGCTGTAACTGGCAGCATCAGAGCACAAGGAGAGATGCTCTGTGACACATGTAGCTGTGCATTGCTGCCACGGGTCGCTGAGGGGGCCAAGGGCTCCCTTCAAACACCAGACAGGCTCCTGGAGGAAAAATTCCCCTCCAGCTGTAGCACACACAGGTCCCAGAGCTCTGGCTCAGCTGGACGTGTGCTCGGCTGGTTGTGCTCATCCTACGCTCCCCCTTCGTGCTTCCCAGAGCATGATTAACCTGGTGAAACTCCCTAGAGATTCCAGCATGAAATTGTTATGTGTCCGACAGATCCAAGACACTTCCAAAAGAAATGATGCTCTGTCTCTTCAGTTTTTTGTCCCCCAGATGTCTTTGGCATGATGTAGATAATAAAACCCCATGTCTCTGGGATACCTCCTCTAAGGCATGCACGGAACATAAGTGCTGCCCTAAAACACAATTCCCTTGTGGTGAGGGGAAGGTGGTGTTTGCCTGCCCTGCTGAACTGCTGCAACTGATTATTTTGAGGCTTACACTTTGTTAAAGGCAGGAACATTGTGGGGAATTGCAAAAACAGCCCTTTGGCAGCAGTGACACTTCCTTATTGTGCCTCGAGTTGCGAGTGCTGAATGTGGAACTAAAAGATTTTTTTCTTTTCTCCTTACAGGTAAAAATCTCTACACCAATGAATATGTAGCGATCAAACTGGTGAGTAGAAGCTTCAGGTGCCCTTAAATGACTTGTACTTCATGTTAAAAATTCAGACCAAAAGGAAATTTCTCACTTTGGGCTCAGTGCTGCTCTCACCCTCAGCTAGAATGACTTATTAAAGCTAACATAAATTCTTAAGAACACTAAAAGCAAGGGAAGAACCCATCCTTCCACCTGCTGAGTGCTTTTGGTATCTAACTGGTCTGTAGCTGTCCTACAGCAGCGAGTGAAGGGCACTGAGGGTGGGTTTGCCACCTCTTCCTGCTCCATAGCTTGAGCCTTTCTGTTCAGGACTCCATGGATTCTCCAGTTGTCAGAGCATTTGGTCAGGAACCTGGCATGATACAGCCTGCTGCTCCATGTCTTTGGAGTCGAGAGACAGGAAAGAGGGAGTTTCTGTGGTTCAAATACCCTTGGGGAGTAGGGCACAGCTCGATCTCATACGATGCCGAGAGGCTGCAGGTGCAACAGGCAAAACAAGATCCAGTTTGGTGAAGGTCAGTCTTTGGCTGCTGTGTGTGGCCAGGAGATACAGTCACATCATCTGTGGTATCTGGGGGATGGGGAACTCCCTGACTTATAACACTTGCAGATTTATAAACTCACAGCCCAGTAGTTTGTGTTTATGCCTTAACTTTTCCTATCTATAAACTAAGACTTTCCTTGGTCCCCGGAAGTTTTCAGATTCAATTTCTTCAGCTGATGTGCTCTCTTCTCACCCGAATGCTCTTTAATCATGATCCAAACCCTAAAACCTGCAGTGAAAGTTGTGATTCTAGCTTGATACTGGCAGCAAACCTGCCTGTTTGTCCTGGTGATGCTGTCTGGCAAAATGACAGGAATCACTCCAGTTACAGAAGACCAAGATGGATGTGGTGCATTAATTGTGATCACGTTCAAGTGCCACAGATTCCATATCTCTGGCACTCTCCTTATGATGCACAGTCAATGAAAAATAATCAGGGCTTTGCAGGTGAGACTTGTTTTCGAGGCTGTTGGCAAATGTCAGAGGATATTCCCCAAAGTAAATAAATAAACACCTGCAGTGGAGTTTAGGATCAGAATTGCAGGATGGTTTGGGTTGGAAGGAACAGTTAAAGATCATCCAGTTCCACCCCCTGCCATGGGCAGGGACACCTTCCACTATCCCAGGTTGCTCCAAGCTCCGTCCAACCTGGCCTCGAGCACTTCCAGGGATGGGGCAGCCACAGCTTCTCTGGGCAACCTGGGCCAGGGACTCCCCACCTTCACAGCCAGCAATTCCTTCCCAGTATCCCATCTAACCCTGCCCTCTGGCAGTGGGAAGCCATTCCCCATTGTCCTGTCCCTCCATCCCTAGTCCAAAGTCCCTCTCCATCTTTCTTGGAGCCTCTTTAGGCACTGGAAGGGGCTCTCAGGTCTCCCTGGAGCCTTCTCCAGGTGAACACCCCCAGCTCTCCCAGCCTGTCTCTGTAGGGGATGCCCATGATATGGATCCCCATGACGAAGGAGGACTTGGTTTTTAAGCAATAGAAGATGTGCTGTGTACACAGACAAGGTGTTTTATTCAGTCAATAACGCTCCTAATTTGCTTTCAAAGATACTCCTCCAAAGTTATCGCATTGAAAACCATAAGGAAGTAATAGTCCAGGTAAAACACAGCTGGACTAGTCCAAAGTCTTTTTTCCTTTCAAAAAAGTGCCTGCAGTGACGCCTCCCAGCAACCTGAAGCCTTTCCACAGCCATATGGCTCCATGGCATTGCCTCAGGCTGCCTTAATCTGACCTATTTTTCTGGTTGTGTTCTTTCCTCTTTTTTTCTTCTTTTCTTTTGTGTCCTCCCAAATAATTGAGTGTTAAAGCAGTTACTCTGCAACACATTTCAGGGTTTTTTGCCCTGTTGTGATTCAAGCTGGAATTACCATCTGATGACCATCCAGGTGTTCACGTACCTGGTCTGTCTTGGAGAATTTTTATGAGGGAACAGTAGAAAAGGTGGGGGTTCCTTGGTCTCCTAATCTTAGAGAAGATTCCTCAGGGGTAGGAATTACTCACCCTTGTCAGCAGCAAATATGCTGCTCTTACATGTGGACTTAACTGCAATTTCCTTTATCCTTCAAATAATTCCTGGATTAGTGGTGGAGTAGCTGCTTTTGATGTACTTGTAGGCAATGTTTTCTTTTATCTGCATTGTTGGACCAAGTCAGAGCTCTGCTCCAAGTCCTTCTGGCTGTGAGATTCTCTTCTGCCACTTCAGCCCTGCTGTCTCAGCTATTCCTGCCTCCTGTCATGATGTTAAAGCTGGAAAATGAGGTTTCTTTTGTGGGGTTTAGGTTTCTTTTTGGGGTTGAGGCTGCACCTTGGAAAGTTGCTGGCGGTGGAGATGAGTCCCTGTGTTCTGTCTTCTGTGGTGTCACCGTATAGCTCCTGGTCCTGCTCTTCAAATGAGTTCAAGCTGAGGTCAAGGGCATCTGGTTTAATCTTCCAAGGGTTTTCAAAGCTGGATTGCATATGGTAGGAATTCCTTCCCTGGAGGAGGTCAGCCTGGTGATGTTCAGCTGTAGCCTGGGCGCAGTACCAGGCCGCACCCTCTCGTAGCGACAGTGGCACCATTGGTGCAAGCTGTGGATTTTCGCCATTGGACAGCAGCAGTTCAGTTATTTTTGCTGCAAACACGACATCTGCCAGCATCCCTAAGCCCTTGGTCTACAGGACAACCATCTGTTCTGGTATGATCTTCTCAGAAGCTGCCACAACTCTGGCAAACGTCCTGGGCTCAGGCTCCGGCAGCTCCTACTGCAGCAGTGGCTCGGGACTCCTTCCCTGATTTCATCATGAGCAGCATCACATCCTGCTACATCAATCCTTGCCCCTTTTTATTGGGATAAATTAACTATTCCCTGAACAGGCTGAGTTCCTGTTGCCCTGAATCCCTGCACTCTTCAGGTGTCTGCAGACTCTCCCTCGAGCCACCAGTAGCAATTATCTTAATTTAAATGTGACTTACATAACAAACTAGTTTGTCTGTTGCTTTATATTTGCCTTCAGTGCAGGTTCAGTTTTGCCTTCAGAATATTTTTCCCCGTTGTTTTCAAAGTAGTTGGTCATATCTTCTCAGGGGTGACCAGTGACAGGACCCCAGGGAATGGCCTGAAGTTGTGTCAGGGGAGATTCAGGTTGGATATTAGAAAAAGGTTCTTCCCCCAGAGGGTGGTCAGGCACTGAACAGGCTCCCCAGAGCAGTGGGCACAGCACCAAGGCTGATAGAGCTCATGGAGCGTTTGGACGATACTCTGGGACACATGGTGGGACTCTTGGGGATGGTCCTGTGCAGGGCCAGGAATTGAACTCGATGATCCTTGTGGGTCCTTTCCAACTCATCATATTCTGTGATTCTGTGATAATTGACTTCTAAAGCTTTTAAACATCAGGAAGGTTGGACTTGATGACCTTGGAGGTCTTTTCTAACCCCAATGATTCTATGATTAAGTTGATAAACAACCAGGAGCATTTATTCCTCTTGCTGGGAAATGGAGTGAATGTCTTGAGCTGGTGAGGAACAGCTCAGCTGGAAGTCAAATTGCCTGAATTCCTGGACAAAAATCCCTCTTCCCACTGCAAAAGAAGTGTTTAACATGGAGTTCACACCCAATGTGGACATTAGTCTTACAGTGCAGACCAGAGGTCAATGAAAATAGAGGCCAGTGTTAACTTCCATCTCAAAGCTGCCCTGGCAGTCGGTGAACCTGCATCTCTGCCTGTCCCAAGTGCACAGTTTTATTGCAAATGTAATTACTCCAGCCTCTTAATCCTCTCCATATTAACTTTATATTTTTAGAAGCCCTGTAATCTTGCACGTTAATGCCTTGATGGATCGTGGGCATTAAGTCGTGTGCGTAAAGCGCAGATGAGTAACAGTTGACAAATGGAATGGTTTGGGTGCATTGCAGACTTAGCCATTTGATTTTTTTTATTCTGTGCATAAAAATAGAATATTCTTGAGTGCTTTGAGATGTTTGACTGACACCTGCCACTGGGTGGGGAGACTTGTTCCTTTTTCCCCACTGTCTGGCTGCGTTGTGGTCCTTGCTGCAAGCAGCTGTGGGCTGACCTAAAACACACACATGACTCAACATTTCTCAAAAATACAGGCTGGTGACCAACAAAAAACCCTCTGGGCAACCACAGCGACCACAAAGTGAACTTGGGCTCGAGCCTTTGCAACCTTGACTTCCCTCTGCCAATGGCCAGGGTCGTTCTTCAAGGACCAGGAGCTTTGTGGAATGATTCTTGAATGTCACTGCTGTGAGTGAGCTTTATATTTAAATGAGGAGGTTATTTCTCCTCCAGAGAGCAAATCTTACTGCTTTTTGTTCTCTTCTTATTTAAATGACCTGTAATGGTGAAGTTTATTGTTGGACTTTCAGTCTAGAGCGTTTTAATTATGAACAGTAACAAATTTTCAAGTATTGGATCGAACTTTCTTTCAGTCAAATTGATTTTAACCAATTTCTTTATCTCTGTCTTAGGAACCAATTAAATCCCGGGCACCACAACTTCATTTAGAATACAGATTTTATAAACAACTTGGAAGTGCAGGTAAGTAAACCTACCTTAAGCTTATCAAAAGGGATTTCTTTATTAAATCAAACGTCACCATCATATTTGTTGTCTAACTCTGACTTGAACTTATCGATCCGGGCGAATTCTTTTAGCCTCACACAATTTTTGGAAGAGATTTGGTGAGAATAAGATCATCATGATGATACTGGGTCATTGTGTGGACCTAAAACCTCGAGTTAGTGAGGATTTACTGATCTGGGAAATACCCATGTGAGTGTGTCTGTAAAAAATTGGGTCTATCAATGGATGGAAGGTTATTTGCTTATAGAATGACCTTATAAAGGTGATAAAAAGTCTTAAAATCTAGGAAATTATGTAGGAAGCAGAGAGCTTTCCTAATAAAAACCTGAAATACTGTTTTTGTTGGTATTTACTAAATCATAAGAGTGTACTGGGCTCAGTATCTTCTGTGTGACCATAGTCTACAACAAACAGGAGGAAAATAGAACAGGATAAGCCAAAGGTGGAGGTTTTTTATACCTCTTTTTCTGGCAGTTTCTGATTTCCCTAATACAGGACTTGACTTGTGTCTAATAGTGTTTGGATTCTTCTTCCATGAATTTATGGTTGCTTTTTGAACCTGAAGGGCCTTTTATCATGTGTTGTTTCCCATGCCAAGGATTTCCACAACCTTCCCACTGCATGAAGAAGTGAAGCAAAGACCTTCTCTGCTTCTTCTGTGCCTTGATCATATATGGACTTCGGGCTTTGCCAAGTTTCTGCTGTTGCTGTAATTTTTTTACACTTTCCTCTGACTTTATTCTTCCTGTTTTCCCTGAATGGACCCAGCTTCCACTAGCAGAGGAGGTACAGTGGATATCCAAAAATACTTTGGTAATAATATATTACCAAAATACTAATTTGAACTCCCTGCTTGAGTTCTTTTGGGGCTTGTGATCTCTGGGATAGCCCGGCCCATGTGTCTTGTGACACATGGATGAATCCCAACCTGTTTTTCCTGTGCCAGTTGACTTCCTACCACTCTTTAAAGATGTTATTGAGGAATTCTAAAACTGATCAAAAGTTCAGGGCTTGGCTTTCTTTTGGTTAGATAAAGTATTTTTAATGGGTTTTTTCCTGTTCCTAATGAATATAAACTTTCTGTCCTGTAATGCTCACCCATTTAGGACATTCGTGGAATCATGGAGTGGTTTGGGTTGGAGGGGACCTTAAAGCTCATCTTATCCCCCCGCTGCCATGGGCAGGGACACCTTCCACTATCCCAGGTTGCTCCAAGCTCCATCCAACCTGGTCTTGAACACATCTGGGGATGGGACAGCCACAGCTTCTCTGGGCAACCTGTGCCAGGGCGTCATCACCCTCACAGGGAAGGATTTCTTCCCAATCTCTAATCTACCATCGTCTAACATTTATCAAGAGACTGTTGAGAAGCCTCATGAACAACCTGACTATTTCTATCTCCATGTGGTCCCACGGGCACTGCATGCCCAGCTCTCAGAAGCTGTTGGATGCCATTAGGAACTCTTGCGCTACAGTTTCGCTAAAACACCTGGAAATGGACCAGGAGCTCGGGTGGAGGATGTGAACCACATCTCTGGGCTCGCCATGAAACCTGGAGTCCCACCAAAATAAATTTTGGTGGAGTCAGGCTGCCAGGAACAGGAGCCTTAACTCAGTGTCTGCACGGCACACGGAGGATCAGGGGAAGAGTGTCTGTCTGTATGAACAGATTGGAGCTAAATATGTGCTGACTTTGGGTAAATGGAGTGATCTGTTCCCAGTGATGTTGTTAATGTAAATGGTCCTTGCTTCAAAACTGCTCAAACAGGACTGAACTTCCAGTAGGTTCGTCTGGTTACTTGGAATTATCGTGCACTCGCCAAACAAAGACTGAAAGTGCCCAAACCCATGGTGTGCATGACTCAGAGGAGAACAACAGGAGCGTTCCATGTGACACACTGCTCAATAAATTAGCCAATTAATCCTGCCAAATGACGTGGCCCACTGTGAACCTCCCACCGCTCGCTGAAAAAGTGAGACTGGTGAGAGCTCTGCTGTGATGCCGCGGTGGCAGCCTGGTCCTCTCATCGACACAACTGCTGCCTTCAACTGCGTGTGCGACCAGATGGTCTCAGTGAGCAGCGTCTCTGAGACGTCACAATTGTCATCACCTGCAGCATTTGGAGAAGAATGGGGTTTTCTTCCTAATGAGAAGGGTTTTAGTAGTGATTTCCTTCTTCTTGAATGCTCAGATTAAACATTTTTTAAGCGTATTGCTCTTGGATACTAATTGTAGGAAAACTTAGTTTGGAAGGGACGTACTTGGCCATGGATCAAAGCCTGAAGGATGAATGTGGGTATCAGTTACCTGCTTCACTTGACATTAACCAATACTAGTGAAATTAGTCTTCTTTTTTTTCCTTTTTCTAAGCTATTCAGTCTAGTTTTGCATTTCCCTTGGTGCAGTTGCAAATAGCCCAATGATTCAGAAGAGAAATGCTGGATGAGCTTCCGTGTGAGATGTTTCCGCGTGAACAGAGGAAGCTGTGGGAGCCTCTTCCTGAATTCAGCAGCAACTCTGTGGCCTCCTGTGCCACGTGCTCCATCAGCATCGATGTTCAAAGACTTTCTGACAAGGCACTAAAGTTGCATCTGTTCCTTCCCAGCAGCACCAGCTTCTCCGCCTGCCACGTGGCTTGGATGAGCATCACGAGTCATCTTGGATTAGCCGGGGAGCAGACTGGATTTCGTGTGTCTCAGACATCTTAAGGTGTTTAACACTACATCAAGTTATACTGGATGAGGGAAAGGTTTGATAAAGGGATCTAAACTATAGGAACGTGGCTCTTTTTGGTGCTTCTCAAATCAGCTCAATACTGCTGGATGTATCCACTGGATTCAGAAGTAGCTACTGGAGATAGTCCTGGGTCAGGAGTAATCAACTAAGACATCTCTGATGTGCTTGTGAGGGTGATTGGTGCTGTCTCTGATATATCAGTGCTTCCCTGTATTAAGAGAAATTAACAGCTCCCCTATAATTCCCCTTCCTGCCCCTCTAAGAGGAGGAATGTTTGCTTATTGTTTTCCATGATTATTCCTTGAACTTTTCTGCCCCCCAGAAATCAAGTGAGGCCCTGCTGCACAGTGACCATCTGCTGGCTTCGTCTGTCTCGCTGTGGAATTAAATATTTAATAACCTAAAATAGTGTCTCAGTGCTTTACCTTGGTGTGGGCAGTGGAACAGAACAGAGCAAAGCGCGGGCACGGAGTCAGAGACCTGATGGTTGGTCCATAGGGTGTCCCAGGGAAGGACGAGAATTCCTTTAGGTTTCAGGCAATCTGGGATACGATCCATTTGCTCACCACAATAATTGGAATAGTTTTAACAATCTCTGTGCAAACAGGTTGTGTTCCTGTCATCAATCCTCTACGGTGTCATACTGAACTGTTTCATGTTTGCTCTTAGTCCTATAACCCACTTGAGCGTGCACCAGCATCCTGATGGGATTCATCCTGGCCTGCGCTCACAATCTGACCAGGATCTCACTTTGCTGGTGATAGCACAGTCAGTCCTGATTTTTTTCCTTCCTGGGTAATACCTACCTGTGCACGGACATGAGGAGCACTGTCCAAGGGTAATGGGCATTCCCCAGAATTAAGCTCTTGCTCTACGACCCTCCTTGAGGACCGGCTGTTCCAGATGTTTCCTCCTCCCAAAGGATGGTTCCTTGTCTGCTGAGCTTCCCCTTCCTCTGAGGCTTTGTACGGCGACTTGAATCCGCTGCTTCCGGACCTTAAGGACAAGAGGAGCTCCCCCTCCAATTTGACCAGATGCTTTTACATCTCCAAGTGCTGCCGGAAGCAGTTCAAGTCTCCAGCATGTTCCCAGTGTTGGATCAGTCACCTGAGCTTGGCATTTGTCCCGGGTACTCAAAGTTTGTGGAGTAAACTGAGTTATTTGGCCATGATCAGACAGAGCCAGCTCCTGGCTCCCGGGATGCTCCTGTTTCCTGGGCAGTTGGTACCAAAGGACAAAGCTTTGGCTTTGCTTGAAGTGCCCTCTGCTCACCCTGCTTGGTTTGGGGTGAATAAAAAAGTTCCCAAGGCTTGCAGGAGCCCTGCAGCAGCCAGATCCTGCTGGTGATTCCTTTGGTCTTGTCTTGTGGGCTCTGTTTGCTTATGGATAGCAAGAATGGTTTGTTTGTTTCAAGGCTGATTCCAGATTAGAAGAATCTCATCTTCTCTTCAGAAGCTTCTGAGGTGAGTCCAGGGAGATACTCTGAGGGCTGGAGCCCCTCTGCTCTGGAGCTAGGCTGGGAGAGCTGGGGGTGTTCACCTGGAGAAGAGAAGGCTCCAGGGAGACCTGAGAGCCCCTTCTGGTGCCTAAAGGGGCTCCAAGAGACCTGGAGAGGGACTTTGGACAAGGGCCTGGAGGGACAGGACAAGGGGGAATAGCTTCTCACTGCCAGAGGCAAGGTTAGGTGAGACATTGGAAAAAAACTGTTCCCTGTGAGGGTCGTGAGGCCCTGGCCCAGGTTGGCCAGAGAAGCTGTGGCCGCCCCATCCCTGGAAGTGTTGAGGGTCAGGTTGGACAGGACTTGGAGCAACCTGGGACAGCGGAAGGTGTCCCTGCCCATGGTAGGGGGTGGAACAAGATGGTCTGTAAGATCCTTTTCATCCCAAACCATTCTGAGATTTTGTGATTCCAACAGTGACCAGTAGATGTACAGGAATTATGTTTGTCGGTTTTTTTGTTACTGCATTTCAAAGCATCTCTGGCATCTCTCCCTCTGGTTGCTGAGACCATACGTGATTCCTTCCCTGTAAGCATCACCTTTGGAAGGTAATATGGATCACTGCTTGTTTCCAGGTTCCTTGTGGCTGCATGGAGCCGATGATGGAGCTTCCACATAGTGACAGCTTCTGCCTGTGCACATCATGTGCACAAGTCATGCATTTTTGATTCAGTAGTAGTTTATTTTTATATCAGCTGGCAGATGAGTCACCTTCCCCCACCCTTCGCAGTCCCACCTTGGCACATGTGATTCATTCAGCCCAGCTGGGTTCTGTGCCACAGCTCTGGAGCCAGTGCTCATCCCCAGGATGGGCAGGTGACATTGGCAAGTGGATGCTGGACGTCATGAACCTCCACAGTGGCGTGGTGGGAATCAGGAGAGGAGTCTGATACGCTGGAGAATCCCAGGAAACCGAGATCTCTGCTGTCCCCAGCCCACGCAGTGGATGAGTCACAGTGTAGGAGCAGAATGTTCTGAGTCAGGGAGGGGTATGTCGGTACATATAGAATATTGACGGATTCTGTGGTTTTGTTTTAACTCCTGCTCTGTAAACAAGTTCACCTCTAATGAAGGATAGAGTCGGTGTGTTTACTTTGGGCTCTCTCTCTGTTGCACAACTCTCCCAAGCTCAGCAGTCTGTTTACTTGTCGGGAGGTAGGACCGAGGGAAATGAAGGTGGTATAAATAACTGAGCCTTTGCATAGTCTAGTCAATATTTGCATATATATTCTCCAGTGTGGCTGAGTGTCTGCTGCTCCATGCTGCCTGTGGAGTTGGCTTGTTGGGATCGCCTGCGTTGAGCACGTTCTTCTTTGTTGCTCTTGCTTTACTCACACACTTTGTAGGTACCGGTGTCCTTTATGGAGAAATTCTTTCCATGCTGGTTGCACAATGCTGTCACTCACGTGGCAATTAGGGATCATTTCGGTAAGGCTCGTTATAGGATGGATGTAAACAAGTCGCCGTGGTGGAGCACTCTACCAACACCGACCATTTCACGGGGAGCTGGCTGTGCCCAGCACTCTTCCCCGAGGGAGCTGGAGGAACTCAAGGCCACGTGAGGGAGGGTTAGTGCCAGAGGTCTACACCCCTCTTTAATTAAGGAGTGTGAACATACCCATTAGTCGTGGCTGCGGCCACTTTAATCTTCAAAAATCCCACTCCTCGGAGTGCCACCTTGATGGAAACGTCACCATGGCCGGGAGCTGAGCCAGCTCACCCCTCAGGTGGGTGATGGTTTGAGGGAAGGTGGAGGTGCTGGATGGGGATTATCGTAAAATCACAGACTGCTTTGGGTTGGAAGTGACTTTAGAGCCCATCTCATTCCACCCCCTGCCATGGGCAGGGGCACCTTTCACTAGATCAGGTTACTCCAAGCTCCATCCAACCTGGCCTTGAACACTTCCAGGGATTGCCCCTCTGCACCCCAGAGGGTTTGGACTGGTGTGGAGTGACACGTGGCTGTCACCTGAGGTAGTTTTGTGTCCTGCTCTGTTGTGTGAAATGGTTTGTTCATACCTGTCACATTCCAACACTCCAGAGGAGCACTGCAGCCTCCTCTGAAATACTGGAAATATTTTAGAATCCAAGTGTTCAGTGACTATAAGCATTTAATAAGTGACTCATCTGTGCAAGGTCATACAAAATTGACATCTATTTGCAAGGAAAGCAGCTTGCACCTTTGGGCTGCATCTTATGTCCATCATTCCCTACATCATTCCCTGTGATAGACTTGAAGTTTTGGAGCTGTTGGGTTAATTTCCTTCCAGCAAAGAAAAAATCTTCTCCATTCCCAAATCCAGCACTGAAACGTGCCCTTGCTGACAGGTTGGTGATGCTCAGCACAGAGATATGGTTTCATTCACCTGAAAATGGCCTTTTCAGGCAAAAAGTGGAGCCCCCCACACTGGGCTGCACCTTAAGGAATGGTGATCAGCAGCTTCATTGTAAAGTCAGGGTAGTCCAAGGAGCTCGAACTTGAGGGATCTTAGACTTCAGAGCTTTTGAATTGCAGGATGAAATGTTCTGGATTACTGTCAGGTGCCTGGTTAGAGCCTGCTGCTTCCAGAGCTGGCTTGCTGTTGATCTCCGGAGAATCGTGTTTTACTATCTAAAAATATTTGGCTTTTTTTTTCATGTGGCCGTTCCCTTGTTAGGAAAGGCTTCCTGAGTGTGCACATTTCAGCATCTCAGCATCAGAAGTTTTGACTTCCTAGGGCTAAATTTAGGTTTTGTCAATTGGAAGTTACCAGATGCTTTTAAAGCAAGGCCATTAATATTTGAATATGGGATTAGGGCAGTTTCCTTTTTATATTCTGAAAAGTCCTCATGCATCTCTTACTCTTCCGGTATTCGTGGCAGTGATCACAAATCAAACCCCAGTGACACCGGGCAGCTGAAGAGTGCCTTTTCTGCAGACACTTTTCCTTGAAGCCTGACATGGCTGTAAACTGGTTGAACTCATCTGAGTCATCCCAGATGCCTTGTTGGGTTGTCCTCGTAGTCAGTCATGTGCACTGAGGGCAGGTTGTGGGATGTGCCACTGGCCAGATGCTTTGAGGGTCCAGCTGGGCTCAAGGAGAGGGACAGACAATTAATCATGAAGGTCTCTGCTGCTTCTGGTGCTTTCTAGCAAACCCTGAGCTGAAATATCTCCTTCTGGCTGGCAGCCCAGGGTGTGCTTGGGAATTGGAGTGCCTTAGCTATCAGAGCGGGGAGGTGAAGATCAGAGAACCACACACTGGTTTGCATTGGGATAGGCCTTAAAGTTCATCTCATTCCACTCCCCTGCCATGGGCAGGGACACCTTCCACGAGACCAGGTTGCTCCAAGCCCTGTCCAACCTGGCCTTGAACACTTCCAGGGCTGAGGAGGCCACATGACCCATGATGTTTGAAGATAAACTTTGGAATTTACATTTACACTGAATGTAAAACCTAGTTTGGCAGTTAGGGCCAGGATCATTAATAAGGATGCAGGAACCGGTTGGCCTTGCTGTTCTGCTCGTCCCCCTTTCCTACCCCTTCTCTGAACATTTCTCAAGCCATCAGGATGCTGTACTTAGGAGCGAATTAAGGTCTAGAGCTGTAAAATCTTGATCCATTTTCGGGAGGGCAGCTGTTGCAGGTATTGAGCCTGCCTAGATCCAAACAAAGCTGATTCCCTTTTGGAAGGTGGGTGCCTGAGTTAGTGGGATCCCTTTCAAAGCAGCAGAGGCATTCTACACACGCCAAAGGTTTTCAAGGTGAAACACTCAACTGTGCCAGAGAGGTTTGACACAAGCAAAGTCCTGGTCCAGAGGGCTGCCCACCTCCCAGACCAGCTCTCCCATGGATTTGGAGTTTGCATTTCAGAGCTGTGTCCTGCCTGCTACTGGAAAAACCCCCTCTGCTTGGTAAAAGATAAGCCACAGCCTCTCCCCTGAGTCTGTGATGGATCAGGGGGAGATCTGCAGTTTTGTAATAATTTTTCTGTCTGCAAATGGCAGTTTTTCCATTAAAATTCCATTCCTACCCCCTCATGCTCGGCTCTCTTAAGGTGAAACAGAGATGATATGTGGAGGTGGGATCTCATTTAGTGCCTCTGAACTTCTGTTTGGCAGTAGGTTCTCCTGTGATAAGAGGGAGTGGGAGGTTTTCCCTCAGGCTGGAAGGACCGTGTGGGTAACACTTTCCTACTCATCTGAAAAACCCCCTTTTCCCTCCAAACCTACCACAGTTATGGGACTGATGAATGCCCATCTCTTGGCTTGTTGTGAGGAGTTCACGTGCGTTTGACTCTCAGCATCCATCACTTACTAGTTTGATGCTGCTGCAGGAGCAAGTGTCCCCCCTCCCAGGAGGGCAGCATGAGTGTTGTGGGGCCATGTGCACCCATGTCTCTGCAGGCAGATCCCAACACACCTGGGAGGTGGCACACAGGGCTGTGCTGCCAAAAATGCCATCAGATTGTCCCACCATGGTCTGGTGTGAAGCTGGCCTTCAGCTGCCTGAGCATCATCTTACTCCGAGCACCCAGAGATTCCATGTCTGATGTGACTGCTGCTTTAATCTCACTGAATTGGACCAGTCTGATGTCATCCCAGACCCAAATGCTTTTGGATCAATGTCAAATCCTGCCTGGACTTGCCAGTTTTGCCTTATGCCACTGTGCCAGCCTGGCTAGAACGACTCTGGTCCCTCCACAGAGATGTGGGTTGGAGCTGAGCTGTAATCCAGGCTGTCAGACCCCTCAGCATTGTCACTGTGGCAGTGTCACCCCCTTGTGTCACATCCTGGCTGTCGCCCAGGGACCTTAAAGCATCACTTAACTCCTGCTATGGATTTCTGGCTTGTGGATGGGGAGGAAGGAGGAGCCAGTCAAAGCTCTGCCTCCAGCCCACAGTCTCCAATGGGAATGAGCTGAGGAAGGGCAGGAGCCACTTGTGATATGGTGTGATCAAATCAAGATGGGTCTCTGGGCAGCACAGGAGCAATTCAGCACAAGCCTTTTATTATTGCTGCTTTCTTAGCATTTTTCACCTGCCTAGAAGGAGCCTCTGCCTTGGCACTGCTTCTGGCGTTAAATTTGGGTGCAGCTGAGCACTCTCTTAAAACCAAGAACTTCTGGTGTTGATTTTTCTGAAATTTATACCTGTAATGTCATTAACATGCATCACTTCATATGCATAATGTGCACATCTTCCTCCCAAGGAGCAGCACTGTGCTCTGTGACCAAGGACAGGACCCGAGGGAATGACTGGAGCTGTATCAGAGGAGGGTTAGGGTGGTATAATAACTGCAGGTCTTTTACAATATCTGGCCCCCAGCAAAGAGCTAATATGTGATGTCCTTTTTTTAGTCTTTTCCTCTGGGAAGTGAAGGTATTTAAACAAAGCTGGGTGAGCTCTGCCCCCTCTGTCTTTAGTCTTGTCATGTGATTTGGAATCTGGGAGGAAGGTGATGAGTGTTAATGGGAACTCGATGCTCCCAAGCTGTGTCAAGGGAGGTTTAGGCTGGGTATCAGGAAAAGGTTCTTCCCCCAGAGGGTGGTCGGGCACTGAACAGGCTCCCCAGGGCAGTGGGCACAGCACCAAGGCTGCCAGAGCTCAAGGAGCACTTGGACAACACTCACAGGGTGGGATTGTTAGGTTGTCCTGTGCAGGGACAGGAGTTGGACTTGATGATCCTTGTGGGTCCTTCCAACTCAGGATATTCCATGATTCTATGAAGTTGTTCTTAAAGGAAAGAAAATAACTCTGTGGTTTCATCTCAACTTCACTGTTACTTGGTTAAAAAGAAGTGGCCAAAACCTGCCACTTAACTCTCTCAGCAGGTGGAGCTGACCCAATACAGGAATTGCACAGCCAAGGAAAACCAACTGGGAAAAAATTTGTGTTTGGGTTTTTTGGAGTTTTTTTGGGGGATTGTTTTTTGTTTGTTTGTTTGTTTTGGTTGGTTTGACATGGTCTGGCTCTAAATGCCCAGCAGAGCTCACCCAGCCTGGGGACCTGCAGGGAAGGAGAACCACAGAATCACTGAGGTAGGAAAAGCCCTCTGAGATTCTCAAGTCCAGCCATTCCCCCAGCACTGCCAAGGCCACCACTCGACCCTATCCCCAAGTGCCACATCCACACAGCTTTTCAGTCCCTCCAGGAATGTTGCTGAGTGTCTCCACCTCTCACTGGGCAACCCATGCAGTGATGTTCTTCTGCCCTTGTCTTTGTATTGCAGGTGTGGGGGAAAAGGTAGATAATTAAGCTGGAATTTAAGCTAGAATGTTTTGGGGTAGTTTAAAATAACTCTTCTAAAATTATATACTGTTTTTATCCTTATTTTAAAATGTTGTTCTATGGGCCAACTGCTATAATCACTGAAGCAAGAGGTTGTTGCAAAGAGTATATTGATATAAAATCCAACAGTAACATGGGAGATTCAAGTGCAGTCATTTTCCTTGAGCCTTAGAAATGTGAATTCCATCTCCTGAAACTTGCCAAAAAAGCAATTTATTGTGCTGTGCTTTATTCTTTTGTATTTGTCAAGAATTGAAACAATTTTACATGACTAGTTTAGTTGTTACAGCTAAAAAACTGCTTGTGAATGGATGTTCCTGGGTAAATTTCCCAGATTTTGAAAGTTTTCTGCATTCAGCCTTTCCAATAGGGCTGTTTCTCCTCCCAGTCTTTTTTTTATCTTTATGAATACAAATGTGAACATCCTCTTGGTACCCCCTCTGCAACTGCTTCTTTGTGGATGTGAGGAGTTATTTTAATAGAGTCAGGCCATGATGTCAGGAAAGCAGCTTGTACCACCCAAGGAGGAAGAAATGCCACCCCATTCTAATAACACAGCCATCCTGAAATTTGTTTTTCTGCAATTGAAGTAAAAATCAAATAGTCTGGATTTTTACCAGCAGCGAGAACAAATATGTTCTTCCTTCTGTCCTTCCCATGTCTGTTTTTCTTCTGTTCCTTTTTCCACACCTTTTTTTTTTTGGTCGATTCAAATACTAACAAGCTACTCAAAACACAGCAGGGCTTAAATACATCCTGCATATCCTGAGAAGATGCACAAAATATGCTGGAGTGAGGCCGGAGTCTCGGGGTCCACGTGGACCTCGTTGGAGATGACAGTAGCTCTGTCTCCTCGCAACTCACTGTTGTGCTCAGTGTCACCTCTTCCCATCAAAATTTGGCTTTCTCTGCCGTCATCAGGGGAGAAGATGCTGATCCAGTACTTTCTTGTGGCTTCCCCATCCCTGGAAATGTTCAAGGCCAGGTTGGGCGAGGCATGGAGCAACCAGGTCTAGTGGAAGGTGTCCCTGCCCATGGTAGGGGGGTGGAACGAGATGAGCTTTAAGGTCTCTTCCAACCCAAACTCTTCTATGATGAACTTGTGACGTTACCCTGGTGTTACTTCCCAGTACCTCTCAGGTTCAGTGTGTTTGAACTGTGCCTCTTCCACATCCAAGGGCAAGGGGAAGGCAGGTTGAAGGTGAAGGGCTGTATCCCAAAGCTTTTGCAGTATTATTTTGAGGGAAGACATCTCTGAAATGCATCCAATCAAACATTTGAAAGACCTTCAGGACAACAATAAGGCCAGGTTGGATGGGCCTCTGAACAGCCTGGTCTAGTGGAAGGTGTCCCTGCCCATGGCAGGGGGTTGGAACGAGATGATCTCTAAGGTCCCTTCCAACCCAAACCATTCTATGATTCTATGAACTCTGTTCCCAGTAATGAACCTTTCTCAACTTTTCTCTCCTCTTTCTGATTTTGAAGCAGATTATTCCAAAACTTGAAGGTCAAAATGAGCTTTTTTACTCCCAGCTCACAGGCATAACCCGTTAACCAACATGCTCAGGTAGATTTTCACAGGATGTGTTTGAAGAGGTTAAAAGCTGAGATCTTGGCCCAGTCGATGTTGATCACAAAGCTTCTCTTTCAGCCAGGATTTTATTCTGATCTGAAAATTAAGAGAAGGGTAGATCCTCATTAGTGTAATCAGCTTAAATGGGTTGACTACTCTAAAGCAATTTGTTTAATTTGTTTGGAACGTGTTTAATTTTAGCTATAGATGTTCAGCTCTCGCACAGTTGCTATTTATGCTGTTCATCGTGTAATTTTGTGTTCTGTGATTTGTAAAAATAAACTTTCTGCTCTGAATGGGAATTTTGAGACAATCTGCGGCCCATTCATCAGCACTGCTTTAAAATCACACAGAACTTTCTGTGCACTGCTGCTGCTGGTGTGTCTCTGCATCCTTCTCAATGAAGAAGAGTTCCTGCTGCTCACATAGAGTGTGGTTTTGTGTCGAGCATCAGCCCTTTGTTGGATATTGGATTGATCCCCCCTCCCTCTGTTTTGGGTATCTAATTTGGGGTTAGCTCTGCAATAGAGCTCAGTGTTGAAACCTGAGTGAAGAGAGGGTCTGAAATTCTTCTGTAATTCTTGAAATTGAAAACATCAGCTTTTCTATTTGCGCACACCACATGGAAGGGCAGCAGAAACCAATTCCCCCTGGGAGCAAAAAACATGGGTGATTCAGATACTACTGTACTGATCACTTTTCACAAGCTGTGGATGTCTCCTGGTTATTTGCTCTATGGGGACGCAGTTTTTGCCTCTCCACTGATGTAGATGCCACATGTAGCTACTTGCAGTTGGGTGTCTTTTGGGCTGCTGGCTGTTGTTGAGGTTTATTTGTAGCCTCTCATGGTCATACACGGCATCTGTGTGCTCTGCTGCAGCAGATGGGTCCTGCTTTCCGGGCCTTCCATGTGGGGCAGACGCTGCACAGTCTGATTTCCCTTGGGCATAACCTTTGACTGGCATCTCTGCCCATTGCCATTTCATAGCCGGTCCTGGAAATGGTTGTGTGCCTGGAATGTCTGTGTGCCTGGACTAATGTGGCTTCTTGGAGTGTGCTGGATGCCTGAGGAGCTCTTAGGGCTGTTAGTCGTGCTGTAAAGCAAGACAGCACAACTTGGATCAGCCAGGATGGTCGATCTTGTGATGGAAATTTGCTGAAAGGAGTTGCTCCGGGTGTTAATTCCGCTCAGATGAAGCGCTCTGGAAGAGCAGTGGTCCTGCTGTTTGTTACTGTTCCCATTCTTGCGTTCCAGCCCAAGCCAAGGTTTTTTTGGGTTGACCCAACTTACTGCTTAGCCCCATGAGCACGAGGAGGTGATGGGACGGTCCCTTTTGGTGGCAGCCCAGAAGCAGTGAGAGTTTAGCATCCCAGGAAAGCCAAGGCCAGTCTCGTGGGGCTGCTCAGGAGCGTGGGGGAAGAAGAGTCTTAGTTTTTGGCTTTGCTGTCTGCGCTCGCTGTCGTTCCAGCCGCAAGGCTTTAATCTCTGAAATGCTTTGCTGGGTTTTCGCTGTGCTCAGCTTGAATTTTTTCCAAGACATCGCTCTGCTGAAGTAGCAGAATTTGCCTGTGGATTCCAGTGCAGCGATCAGTCTGTGTTTATTGGGGTGATAAACTTCCCGTGAGAGCGAGGGTGGAGCGGGGCCTTTTCCATGTAGCTGAGCCAAATCACTCAGCAGCAAGACCAAAGCCGTTAAGCAAATTGAGATGATTTCTGCTTGCAGCAGCCTCCACTGTAATAAAGTGCTGTTCTCCAGAGGAAAACCTGCATGTGTCATGCCTGGATTTTCTTCCCTTAATTTGTTGTTCCTGTTTAATGCCATGGAGCAATTCCTAGTTTCAATGTGATTTCATGCATTAATTGAATTAAACTGATCATGGTTTGTACTTCAGGTGTTGAGTTTACCTTTGAGTCCTTAAGATGAGACTCTGCTCTGCCAGTGGCTTTTCATCCTGCAGTCTTTGACTCCAGAGCTGCTCACCTGCAATACGGCACCTTGGCTTTGTGTGACCTTTCCAGTCCTCTCCCAACACCATTAAAAACCTGAAAGCCAACTGCCCAGACAAAAAAGTCCTTTCTCCTCCATCAATCTCTCTTGTTGGCAACGTCCTTCTTAAGTATTTACAGGTCTGCTGGTGATATTTATGGAGTTTCTGTGGTTCACCGTGGCAATGGACTCAGTGGCACCAGGACACTTGTCCTGAAATAGAGCCAAGCTACATCATGAATTATGCAGATGGGCTGTGGTTAAATCAAATTTGATGCAGATTTTCTTAGGCTGACCCTTTTTACTGTTCTGAATGGGTCTGGAGCTGCCTGTATCTCAAATTCCATCCAGTCTCATCTGCCAACAGACTCCCTTTAGTATGTACACCAAGCTCACAACTTCTCTTTCAAGCTTTGCCCCTTCCCAGTGAGTTGAGTTGAGTTTGAGTGAGCTCAGGGCAAGTTACCCCATGTCCCTCCTAACTTCATTTCAGTAACTTGTGTGGAGCTGAGGAGCCCTGGCTTGGGCTGGGAGGCTTCACAGGGCTCATCAGTGATGCTCCTTTGGGTCCAAGAAACAGCAATGCAGCTCTGGAAATTAGAATTATATTACAGCAGTTTTACTCTGGCAAAGGCAGCAGGGAAGTTCTTGACTACAGGGTTGGCAACACTGCTGCTGAAAACCCTCAGAGGGAAATCAAACCCTAAAAATACGCCTGAAGCCAATAATGTCTCAGGATGCTTTTTTTCATGTTCTTTGCTACAGCCTCACCTTGTTGGAGCTCACACCCAGAGCAGAGCCTTCCCAGAGGTTAAAGACAAGGAGAGTTCTCCAAGCTCTTGGCTGCAAGGCTTTGAGGGGGTAAAGATGAAGGAACTGGTATCCCAGAGAGCACTAAATAGTTGTGTTGCTTCCTTCCTGACGTGAAATCCCCACATTTTGTGTCTTGCTGCAATGGATCTTCCTGGTTCTTATGCCCAGTAGGAACTGAATTTTAGTTGCAATGCTCACTCCTGACCAAGTGAGGCTGTAAATGTTCTCCTTTCCATTGCTCTGGGAATGGGATCCTTCACCATTGTGAAGCCTTTCTGCAATTTTATTCTCCCACATACCTTAATTAGCACAGTCCTAATCCCAATTCTTTTCTGATTTCCACTTTTTGAGATTTGTGGTAGAAGTACTCACTTTATATCTAGAATTTATAATGGCCTTAGTTTTAAATGTTGCATAGAATATTCTGTTCTTCTATTATTCTTCTATTGTCTCTAAAAAAGTAGAGATGCTGATCTTTGAGTTAGAGGTGATTATATAGGCAAATATTCATCAGACTTCACTGAAAACCCAGTGGTTCACTATGAGTTACTTCAAGAACCATCACAATTATTCCAGCCTTCAGCACTAAGCTGATGGCATGAAATTGCCATTTATGTTGATTTGGGGATATTTGAAAGCATTTTGGAGCTGCCTGGATCACATGCCATCATTGTTTGGCTTTCTGAATTGCTTCTGCATCAAACCATCCTGTTTTCCTGGAGGATTTAATGGCTGTTAGTGCTTTCTAAAGCACGGAGCTCTGTTAGGAGCAGCGGCCTCCCAAAACCAGGTTGGGTAAATGTTTTACATGGGACACAAAACTCTGGTTAGACAGGGAATTCCTGCAACACTCTGTGATATCCCATTAATGCATCCCGATGACAGATACCTAACATGATTCCCTGAGTTAACAAGATTAAAACCATCCTCTGGTAATCTTTGTCAAGCCACATTTTGTTCTTTTAGAGCTATACATGGGAGCACAAGTTCTGTAGCATTTAAGCTTTAGTAATCTCAGCACCACATTTATGACATTGCTGGCAGATTGAAGAGTGCCGTGGATTAACAAGGCTTCCCTAAATCTAGAGAAGGACATGCAGTTGTTGTGTTGCTGATGCACTCCAGCCTTAAGTGTTTCCCTGTTCCACTGCCTGAGAACACTGCGATGCCAAACCGTGCACTTAATTAGTTAAGTATTTTGCTATTTCTATTATTGATCTCTTATGTAAATAGAGGTGTGGGCCTGCACCTACTTAAAACATGCCATAAAATTAATGATCACGCTGTGTTCAGGTCCCATGCTCTGTAATTTATGGATCTCTGTAGTGGTGCTCCCCAGGCTCAGCCTTTGCACTGAATAGCAGGATACCCTATCTTTGGGGATTCAAGCAAATACCTTGTTTTGACATAGGACAAACCCCCATATTTCAAAACAAAACCCACTGTGTTTTGGAACTGGTTGTGAGGTGTTGACTGCAAATACATGTATTTTTACAAGCGTTACACAGTTGATGCTGGTGCTGGGATGCTGAGTGCTGTGCAGGTGCTGTTTGTCAAAATGAGCACTTAGCCCTGCACTGAATTCCTCCTGGATGGGCTGCTCTGATTTACTTTGAAACTCAAAGGTAATTTCAGGAGTGCTGTGCAGCTCTGTGAGTGTTCCAATACCAAGGCTGTTTTTTTCCCTTCCAATGCCTTTTAGAAAGCTGATCCACCCAAAAACCGCCAGCTGAGCGTCAACACTGTGTGCTCTTGCTGAGCTGAGTTGGGTGGGAAGGTGGGCTTTGGCTCCTACCAATTGGATGTTAATAGTTATGTGTGTGCACATATGTTTAATGACTATGATCACCTGTTTTTACCTGGTGATGGGTCAAAATTTACAGCTTTTCTCTATTTTAAAGGAAAAGGTTTTTTTCTTCCTTTCCCTGAGTATATTAGGAGTAACCGTTGTGTTAGGTTGTGCTGAAAGACAAGGGCTATGTATTATCTTGAGTGACAAAGCAGCCCTTTTTTGGCCATGCCTCATGTTCTCCAAGGGCTATCATCTTCCTAACTGCTCTGACGAGTGCCAACATCATCTGGGCTTGTTCTCTGCCTGGTGTTTAGTGCAGCACAGGGAACTCTGTGTCTTGTTCCCTAAGTCCAAGTCTTCAAGCTGCCAAAGCTCAAGGCTTTCATGTGGTTGTGTTATTGCTCTGAAATCCATTTGTCTGTCCAAGGGTGTAGCTGAGCAGAGCCTGCACTGGTTTGGCCTTCAGTTCATTCACAGTGTGTGCTGGAACTTATTTCCTTATTGGGCAACATCAAACAGAATCACTCAAAAGGTAACAGTAAAGCTCTGCCCAGAGAAAGACGTACATGCTGGAGGAAGGGAATTAACCTTCTCCCACTGACTGATTTGAACTCTGTTCATCCCTTCCAGCTGAAGGGCTTCCCCAGGTGTATTACTTCGGGCCGTGTGGGAAGTACAACGCCATGGTACTGGAGCTGCTTGGTCCCAGCTTGGAAGATTTGTTTGACCTCTGTGACAGGACATTCACCCTGAAGACGGTGTTGATGATTGCCATCCAGCTGGTGAGTGATGGTGGGGCCTCCACAGGGCCACTTGGGTCTGCCAGTCCTGGAGAGCTGAGGATGGGTCAGTGCAGTGCAAGGTTCAGGGCTGTCTGTTGTTTGGAGAGAGAATCTCCTGTTACAGAGTCACAGGATGGTTTGGGTTGGAAGGAACCCTCAAATATCTAATCCAACACCCTGCCATGGGTTGCTCCAAGCCCCATCCAACCTGGCCTTGAACACTTCCAGGGATGGGGCAGCCACAGCTTCTCTGGGCAACCTGTGCCAGGGCCTCACCACCCTCACAGGAAGAATTTCATCCTTACATCCAAACTAAACCTGCCCTCTGTTTAAAAATGTTGCCCTTTGTCCTATCCCTGCTGGCCTTGATAAAAAGTCTCTCTCCATGTTTTTATAAAAGAAAACTTCTCAGGTGTGAGAAGAACTCTTGCCTATGAAGGCAAGGTCAAGTTATGCTTATGAGAAACTCGCTCCTTGTGCAGCAGAACCAGTGACGCTGGATTCCTACGGACTTGCGTCCCATGTCCCCTACACAGCCCTACCCCGGTACCTACCCCAGCTCACTCCCTCTGTTTGGACGTCCCAGGAACATCTCATTTCTTACCCACTCCCCGGGACACAGGGAGCACAGCACCCTCCCACAGTCCTACCAGTTCTACTGGTTTGGTGCTACTGGGCCGCTCACAGACTGAAATCTCACAGAGCAACAGGAGCTGAGTTCTCCTTAGCCAAAATACCAGCATTGGAGGGCCCTGTCTTGATCAAATTTGGTCAAAATTTGCCAATGGGTTTAAATTACTAACAGCTGGAATATAATAGATCTATGGGCAACATCACAGGGCCCTTAATTTACCTGAAAAGGAAAGGAAGCCAAGCTGGAAGGGGTCTGTGTTAAATGTGAACAACATGAAAACTGAATGTCTTAAGGGTGAGGGAACTTCCCTGAGTCACTAGGGCTAGTCAGTGATCATTTGAGTTTGGCTTTTTGGTTTTCAGCCTGTGGTCTGCAGATTCCCAAGTATATGGGTATCTGCAGATATCCAGATCTTGGATACTTGTACCTTGGGATCACTCAGATACCCCACAGCAGAGTAGGGACTGTATATCCACATTAACAGCTCTGTGGATAGAAGTGTTGCAGGGAAGAGAAGATGGTAAGGGATGAGGAACACAATCCTTTCCAGGTAAACTGAAGTGTGCCAGAGCAGAATCTTAAATGGAAATTTGAGGTCACAGCAGCAGAAGTTTGAACAGCACTCGCCTGGTATTAAGTTCGTGCAGTTGGGTCTCCCAGGGTGGAGTGGTCAATTTCTGTTGGTTTTGAGTGTTCCTTCATCAGTGGAAAGCCAATTTATGGTATTGGTTTTGATTAAATCAAGTGGCAGCAGCTGGCAAAGCCAAGGCTTTAGCTCATGTGACCTTTTGGTTGTAAAGAAGCAAATGAAAGGTGTAAATCCATTCCCTTGTGACTGCTGGGGAAATCAAGACTGTCACAGCAGTGTCAGCTGCCTTTTGTCATGCTCCAGGGCTGCAGCTCAGCTCTGTGCTTGGGCGTTCTTCATTGGCATCATCTGCTGACCTTGTACCCTCAGCAAGCCTGGAACTCAGCAAGACACTGGTACCAGTGGGAAAACAGATGCTGAGGGTGATGTGGGAGGACCCTAAAAGCAGCTGGAAATGGAGGAGTTGATGTTCTCCCAAAGGACTGGGCAGCACTGCTCCTTTTGCTGCGGGGAGATGTTTTAGGACCTTTTCAGTGTTCTCAGGGAGGTTACATGAGCCGCCAGCTTGGAGTGTGCATGTTGAAGGAAACAGATTTATCATCCTCAGGTGTGCCCCAGCACCTTCCCTGGGCAGTTTCCTGGAGAAGGGCTCACCTGGGCCTGGGAGACGTGTTTCCCGAAGGAGCTAGCATGCACTTAATGTGACTGGAATGAAAACCCTTCACTGCAGCCACAAGGCTTTGGGGGAAATTGTCTTGGATTTATCTTTTCCTGACACTACATGATTGCAGTCACTGTATCACCCTCCAGTTTGAGAGACACATCAGAGAAGGGAAGTTGGACTGTCAAATTCCAGCGGTTCACATCCAGGAATTACGTTTTGTTTTGGTTCTGATCAGCCAAACCTGCTTAAGCTTCTGGAATTCCAACCATGGGCATGAGAGTAAAGGATAACCACACCTTGTTCCCCTCATCTTTCTCCTCTCACTTACATGTGATGATCCCTATGTCTATAGGAGCATCCAGTCCTTTTCCTTTGTGTCCAGTGGTCAATTTTTAATGAGAGACATCGTGGAAAGATATTTTTTAATACACATTTGTGTTTGGCTGGCCTTACTGAGCTTGACAGGTTGCATCATCTCAGGACTGCGATGGATCCTTTAATCTGAAGACTTTAAAAGATAGAAGAAGGAGTTTCTCTAGGAAAAACAAGGACAGCATCGTTGTTTTAAGGAGTGTGATTGCAGAAGAATTAAAGTATGGTTTTATACCAAGAAGGCTCTCCTGGCCAAGGGAGATAGAGACTGGATGATAATGAGTCTTCAAGAAGGAGAGCCTGTCTGGAAATCGTTCAGGCTGGAGCTGCTTCCTTCATCCTCCACGTGCAGCCAAATAGATCCAGGGAGTGATGCTCCTGAATGAAGCCAAGCTTGGCATTTAAAACCATGGTCACTACGTCAGTCCCTGCAGCCCATAAATCAGGGGACAATGGGTTTTTATTCAGACTTCAGTTTTTCACTCTTGGCCAAGTCCAGCCTGTGCGATGCTCCCTGACAGCTCAGCAGGTCCATTGTGCCAGGCACTGGGCAAACATTCTGGATGTGGTCTGGACCAAGTCGTGGCAAAAAGGTTTCTCATTGATGACCATCAAAATTGCCTTTAAACAAGGTAAATTTTGTATCTCTGCTGATCTTGAATATCTCTGATATTCAAGCAGGTGATGAGTGGAAGAAGGGCTTGAATTTATCAGGAGGAGCTAGAGATAGGATTGCCATTGAGATCAGCTCCTTAAGAGTTACCTTTTTGGGAGAAGAGGATTTGTTACACTTCCTTCCTTGGCAGGAGAAAGGCAAATGAAAGCATGGGTTTGTTTGGCATCTGGTAAATGTCACAATATCCTCTCATTTCTCCGCCGCAGCGCAGGGGTCCTGCTGTGTGCCAAGGGATTCTCTCCCCTCCTACGGGTTTCTCCAACATCTGAAATGGAGATTTGTGGCCCAAGGATGGACTGGGCCGGCCCTGGCCATGAAAATCCCTCTTTAATTCACAAATGTAGTCTTCCATCCACCCCCACTGCTCCTGTGCTTGCTGTTTATCCAGTGTAAAAGCAATTCCAAGTTAGTCCCAGCTCCTCAAGTGGTTTCTCTGACTATAGAATAGTTAGAGCCTGTGGTTCAAACCCAGAGGAGTTTGCATCTCTGCATCCAGCACATTTCTGGAGCGGGAACTCCCCTTCTCCCCTCCTTCAGCTGTGCAATGGGTGTGAGTCGTGCCGAGGTCGTGCCACACCACCACTGCTCCTGTCTTCTCAGGCAGAGAGCCCGGGAGGATGATGTGGCCCAGATACTCCGCATCACAGCAGCCACAAGCAGGGTGAGCGTCTTGTCAGGGGGAATAAAGCGTGGAAGCTGCTCCAGGAAACATCTTTCTGACTCGGAGAGTGTCTTCCACCCGTCATGGCTCTCCAGCATGAAGCATCCAGGCAGGTGGAAGTAAAGAAGAAGGAATATGAAAGACCCCAGAACATCTGTGTGTGTGTGGTGAAAGCAGAAAAGGCAGGTGGAAGGAAAAAAGGCAGGTAAATAAGTGCCTCTGAGTGCTGCTGCTGGTTCATCTAACACCTCAGCTGTCCAGGCTGTTGTCCTGCCTGATGCAACTTGCTGTGAGTTTTTAAAGAACAAAAAAAAGATGCTCTTTTCAGGTTGCCTAATTGCTGTTGGGATTTCAACAACTGAGCTGCTCTGGTAGCAGGAACAAATCAAATGAGCCTGTCAGACTCTGCTTGAGAGCTTGTTACATGTGGAGAGGCGAGGAAGTGCTTTGTTCCACTTTCAAGGGTTGCATCTTCATTTGAATTGCCTCCCAACGTATCTTTTTGTTTCCCAACCTGCTGCTGTGTCCTGTAGATGATTCAAAGCGTGAAGAATGGCTGAAGAGCATCTGCTCTGCTCTGCATCAGCCTGTAATTGATTGGAAATAATGGCTGTTAGCCGTGAAACCCATTTTCCCAGCACATTGAAATCAATCACTGCGTGGAGGGGAGGGGAGCGGCTGCACGTGCCAGTTCCTTCTTTGAAGAGCCTTTGAGCAAGTCCTGTTTTTTAAGCCTGATTCACCTGCAGCCAATTTTTTCCTGTCTGCTGCCCTCCTTGTAGAGCTGCTTATTTTACAAGGAGTGCTGCCCCCTCCTGCCCGTTCTTTCCAAGAGGTGGAAATGCAGCAGGTTTTCCTTAAAAATCAGGTACCTGATAAGAGTCTGGGAGCTGGATGGAGGGATCACACACACATGGAGCTTTAAGCCAGGTGTGGATCCAAGGTCTGTGAAGAGAAAGAATGATCTGGGTTTGCCCTGTGGATTGGTGTGTGGATTCAGCAAGAAATGGAGGAGCAGGTGGGGTTTGTCAGCCCAACAGTGCTCACAGTCATGGCGAGCGGGGTAGTTGGAAGGGCTGATGGGGTGTTGGTTCTCTGCTGTTCAGCCTGGGGAGAGCTGGCTCGGTGATCCAGAGCTCCAACCTGTGGAGTTTTCCTGCTGGGATCCACTCAGAGGGGATGACCAGCTGGCGGCTCTTGCCTTAGACATTCCCCAAACCTGAGGGTGCCATCCTGACATCCATCGCAGCGGTGCGGCACTGACCTCTGGGGACTGACACTCGTTAGTGCAAAACTGGGAGTCTGTGGGAGCTTTGTGGTGGTGTCATAGTATTGCAAGCCCACATGGATGTGGGTCAATCCCAATGGCCTCTCCAAACAAGCACCTTGCTTACCAAAGCCACCCTGTCCGACAGCAGCTGCAACCAGAACAGCCCGAAATGGGGATTCATGTGTTCTCATTTAAAACCTAAAAAGGCAATTAGAGTTCATAAATTAAAATAAATTGAGAGTTATTTCCAGTTGGAATAATCTCTTAAGTTAGGGACTCAAAGGAGAACTGCTTGGCAACCTGTTCAGACATCACCTGCAATATATTTGGGTTCAGAAGCAATTTTAATGGTGAACTTCTGAACAAGGTGTGTTGTTGGAGGCCCTCTGTCACCTTGGAAGTGGGGTTCCTGCCCTTTCACCTTCCCTTTCAGTCATGCTGCCAGAACAATGTTCGTCAAAAGCTGACAAATATTCCAGCTATTCCTAGTTGACAGCAGTGAGATTAATTATTATTTTAGTCAACTTTGAGGATCATAAAGCTTCTGCCTGCCCAGAAATCCCCCTCCATGAAGAATCTGGCGTGTCTAAGACAACATATGGGTTGAGGGAGGAAGGTGGTAAGACACAGAGCAACAAGGGAAGGCGGTGGGCAAGGGAAGAGCTCTTGGTAACTGGTTTAGTATGTTTAAAATCAATACAAAAAGGCTGCTGCAGTTCCCCATGGCTTCCTGCCAAGAGCTGCATCCCGGCGGTAACGCCTCATAAACAGCTTTTGCCATTTCCGTGGGAATAAAGTCAGGGAGCACAGCACAATAGCCAGGGAAAGGAGGGGATGAGAAATTCCTCTTCCATCTCTCCTGACGGCTGGTCTGCTCCCAAATAACTGTTTCCTTGTCGTTCTGCAGATCTCTCGGATGGAGTACGTGCATTCCAAGAACCTCATCTACCGAGATGTGAAACCAGAAAACTTCCTCATTGGCCGGCAAGGCAATAAGAAGGAGCACGTCATCCACATCATAGACTTTGGACTGGCGAAGGAGTACATTGACCCGGAAACCAAAAAACACATACCCTACAGGGAGCACAAGAGCTTAACTGGAACGGCGAGATACATGTCCATCAACACCCACCTTGGCAAAGGTCTGTCTGCTCAGGGGGAGCTCCAAGAGTCACACAATCACTTAAGCTCTCTAAGGTCATTGTATCCAACCACTCCCTCGGCGCTGCCGTGTTCACCACTAACCCCTGTCCCCAGGTGCCACATCCACAAGGCTTTTGAACACTTTCAGGGATGGGGACTCCACCACTGCCCTGGGCAGCCTGTTCAATACTTGACAACCCTTTCAGTGAAGAAATTTTCCCTAATATCCAACCTAAACCTCCCTTGGCAAAACTTGAGGCTGTTTCCTCTTGTGCTGTCCCTTGTTCCCTGGGAGCAGAGCCCGACCCCCAGGGGGGGGTCCACCCTCCTGTCAGGGAGTTGTAGGGAGCAAGAAGGTCCCCCATGAGCCTCCTTTTCTCCAGGCTGAGCCCCCCCAGCTCCCTTAGCAGCTCTTGGTGCTCCAGCCCCTTCCCCAGCTCCATTCCCTCTTCTGGACACGCTCCAACTTGCCATGTGAGTCCAGTAGGGCTCCGATGGCGCCTTGGCTTACAACTCTCTTGTGCTCTTCAAGCTATTTGTGAACCTCCTGATGCTGCCATGCTGTTTACAGTTGTGAGGCTTTTTTTCCTCCTCTTTTGAGGAATTGAGGCAGCTGAAATGTTGGAAGCCTCTTAATTATAGCTTTTATTGAGAACTAAATAACTGGGAGCAGCCCTGCACTGATAAAAGACAAGCAGGCAGGCGGTGATTGCCACACTAAATGATGGACAAATAGATTTTTATAGCACAGCACTGTCCCAGTACCTTCCAGTTCCAGGTGTTAGAGTTGGATGTTCCCTGACCTAGTAATTGGTTGGAGAAAATGAATAGTTTAACTAATTTTAAACCTGGCTTTCATCTCCTCTCCTCGCTGCTTTCTCTCATACCATAAGATTACATTTCTGTGGCTGAAAGGCAAAAAAAACACCTTATGAAATGTTTATATTCACTTAAATCCCTAAAAAAAAAAGGAAGATAATGGAATATTCTTTGAATGGCCTCCCAGTGTTCTGGCTTCCACCTCACTTGGAGAGCTCACTCTCTCTGGGGAGTAAGGAGGGATGAGCCCAACTTCTAATGCTGAAAGTGAAGAGTCAGGAAGGGGTGGAGGAATGGGAAAGCACAGCGGGAGCGGGCTCGGAAGCTGCTGGTGCAGGTGATGTGGAAGGAAGATGTGTTTGTGTTTGAAGTGCACCACATGCCTTCCTTAGGACCCATTTCCCTGCAGGTTTTCAGCTCCCGCTGGGGCTTGTGCAGGGAAAGGGTCAGAGTCAGTTCTGGGGTTGTATTTGAGGAGGGCAGGGCTGGCTGCCAGCCAGGGAAGGCTGTCTCTGCCCAGAGGGGTTTTGAGGGGCTGATGCTTCACTGGTAAGACCAGCCCAGGCGGAATCAGTCCCCTCATGCTTAAAACTAAGGCGTCTGATTGCAGTTTTTCTGAGAGACGAGTGCACTCAACCATCTTCCTGAGAAGTTCGTCTTCATCACTGCACTGAATTACCCAGACATCCTCTTTTTTTCTCCTTTTTATCAGGATAACCTGCAGGAACTGTCATCTCAGCTCCCTTCTCATGAGTGTTCTCACTCCCAGCATCTGCTGAGGGTTAAGTTACTGCTGCCTGTGAAGGAGTCACGCTGTGCAAAGCACTGCCTTCCCCTTGTGCAGAAGATGCAGCAGCAGGCCCAGCTCACGTCTGTCATGGCCTGTGGGCTGGATCTGCTCCGGGATGTGGCTGTGGAGCACATTATTTGGTGCAGATAGAGATTTGGAGGCAAGAATGTTGCACCAAATCAGTCTGTGAGCTCAGCAAACCCAAGGACCCAGCCCAGCCCCAGTCCTGTGCTGTTGACTCCACATTTGCTGTTCTCTTCTGTTCTCCCTTGGGTTTTTGGATACATTTTGGTAGCTTATTTTAAGGATGCTTTTTCCTTTGGCTCCAGGCCCCCTTTACCCCCCCTTCATTTATAATCAGAACATCTGCATGGCAACAGCAGCAAGTGTTTTACAGCTCTGGAAGGAGCTATTTTAGACCTGCTCTGATGCAATGAGATGCAGGAGTGATTGGAAAAGGGTTGGCACTGTGCAAGGGTAGTTCCCTGCAGCTGGTTGTGAGTATCCTCTGTTCCCATGGAGTCCAGAGGAAATGATCCAGCCCCACATGGCAGGTGCACCATCAACAGTGGCAGGCTGGAGAAGGATTGGGGAACTGCTTTATTCCTCTGCAATTAAGACTTATCCCAGACAGTCTGGGCTGTTTATCGTACAGCTTCTGTGTTATCTCATGCCTTCCAGCTGATTTTGCATATTTTCTGGTTTTTTGAAACAGCTTCTAGGTGGTTTTGCACGAGATCTGAGCTGCAGACAGCGAGGGAACATCCCTGTGATACCTTTATCTCAGATACAGGTGTGGCTGCTGAGGACATCTCAGAGCCATTTCTGCCTCTGCAGCAATGATTTGTCATCTCTTCTCTTTTAGAACAAAGTCGTCGAGACGACTTGGAAGCCCTGGGCCATATGTTCATGTATTTCCTCCGAGGCAGCCTGCCCTGGCAGGGATTGAAGGTAGGTTGGAGCTTTAGGTTTTGCCCTTGAAAACTTCTGCTGGTCTCTGCCCAAAGGATAATCCACTGGGGAAACATCGGCAAAACCCAGCCAGAAACACTGTCCTCTCCTTTACGTCCTTGAAGTCCAAGGACAAGGCATTAGCTTTAGCTACAGGAAAGATTTTAAGGTAGAAATATGTCACCTGGCACTTCGAGTTGCTAAACTGGTACGGTTTTGGAGAGAGGACTGAGCAGAGGTTCAGGGAGAGCAATGAGAGCTGTGGTTGGAAGCTGCCCTGAGCTGGAGCACAACAGGGACACAGTGGTTGTTTATGAAATTCCAGTTAGGGCACACAATCCTCCAGCTGCATCTGGGATCTGTGTTTATAATGGGAGCAGTTTGATGAGTTTAGATGCACAGATGGACTTCAGCTTGAAAAACTGGTTTTCTGGCAGAAGGATTGAGCTTGGCTTCCCTCCAGAGACGCTGGACACTCAGTGCTGAGGAGTTTATGGGATGCTGTGTACAATGAGGAGGCCTGCAGGCAATTGAGTTACTGAGTGCCGCCAACATCCATCAGCTGAGTTAACCAGGAGCGAGTCATTTCCTGGCTCTGAAGCTCTTGGAGGCTGCATCTTCATTTCTCCATCACCTCCCTGATGATTAAGCTGGTGTGTTCAGCTTTGGAATTGCAGGGAGTGAAGGCACCAAATCTGATCGGGGTAGGAGCAGGTTTGTTAGTGAAGACAAGAACTCCTGTTGGAAAAAGGAGCTGAGGTTTCGGGCTCAGGAGCTGCTCAGCAGGACACTGCGATGGTCAGTGGAAGCAGCTTGGGTGATAAACCTTGTTAAGCTCTTCTGTCACCACGTATCCAGAGTTAGTCTGAGCTCAGCCTTATCAGACACATGGCAGAAAAAGCAAAGAAAGGGTTTTTCAAGCATGAAAGGGTCGTGAAAGAAATCAGAATGTCTCTGACTTTACATTCACGCCTCTGTGTGTTATTCTAGTACATATTTCTGGCTTAGCTGAACTCATCTGCTTTAAATTAATCCTGTAAATTATTCTAAAATAGTTCCAGCTTTTGACAAGGTTCTACAAAAGTTCCTCAGTTTGGTGCTGAACTTGATAAGAATTAGTTGACTCCTTTTTGAGGTCCAGGGCAAACTCGGGCTCTCCAGCTTGACCTAGAATGGGACAGCTTTGCTCTTCTAGGTTTCCTCAGCTCACACTTTTGGTCTGTACTGTCAGTGCCATGTCTTGAGAGAACATCTGTGATGCTAATTAAGCTGCTGCCAGGTCTAATAGGCATATTTTGAAATGAAGGCAATAAACCCCATTTTTAGGGTGCAACTGGAGCAGAGTTCTGTGCTTCAGAGGGGATTTAGGGGGAAATCCAACTGCAAACTGTTTCATTTCCTTGATGACCAGATGTTTGGTCAGTGCTGTCTCAGTGATAGGCAGTTTGGGGGTGAAAGGAGAGGCAGTGTGGGAGCAGCGTGGGATTTGGGAGAAGTGTGACTGATGTAAGTCGTTATCTGTGTGGTGTCTTTCTGTTACACCCAGAAAGACCCAAATTGCCCTTGCAGTGGATATATTTTGCAGACGTTTGTGGAGGCAGTTCAGCTGCCAATGGCCCTGAGCCTGGGGGAGGTACTGATGTGCCATCCCAGCTCCTGCAGCTTTGTTTGCTTCTCCCATGAAACCTTCCCTGCACAGCCCTGAGGACTGCGCTGTGAGAGGGGAGCCTTGTAAGACACTAACAAGTGTCCTACCTTTCCTTACTGAGGATGTTTTGAACACGGCCTTGGATTTTCTCTGCCCATAGCCCATAAAATGTTCCTGTCAGTGTAGTCAGGAGGCAGTTCAGTTACAAGTAACATCTCCTGATACCACCCAGAACGGGCATTAAAAACCTTGTTTTTCTTCCCATACAGCATGTCCTTTCTCACATGGTTGAACTCTTTCTCCACAACTGTTTTGTCTTTGTGCGCTGCAGGCTGACACCTTAAAAGAGAGGTATCAGAAGATTGGGGACACAAAGAGAAACACTCCGGTTGAAGTTCTCTGTGAGAACTTTCCAGGTAAAGCCCTCACGGGACCGTATGAGTGCAGCTGGAGGGGGACAGACCTTGTTAAATAGGATGGTCCTGAGCCCCTCTGGCAGAAAGTATTTGGATGATGCGTGTGCATTGTGTTGTTCCTCAAGCTGGAAAACAACTGGAGCTGCTGCTATAAATTAGCAGGGCCTGAGGCCTTAAAATGAGCTTAACTCTTCCCATCAAGGAGCCTGGACAGTGCTCAAGGGCCTCGTGTGACTCTTTAGCTTCTTGGCTTCCTTCCAAAGGAGCTCCTCATTATTTTCCCATTCCCAAATGACTGTGTTGGATGTACCAAATTAATTCTTTTCCAAATGCAAGGTTTTACAGGTTTTATAAGTCTAGGTGGCCAGCTTGGAAGATGGAATGGTGTGTCTGTCCTTGAATTCCACCTTCTGACAGCAGTTTTAAGGGGATTGTTAACTAAAGATGTGCTTCTAGCCAAGCCCAGCACCTTTTCTCCAGTTAAACAGGATACAAAGTTAAAGCCCTCCCCAGGTACCCTGTGGCCTTCACAGAGTGGGTGTGGGGGTTTTTTGGGTGTTTTCTGAAGTCCTGACGTGAAGGAGAGCACCCACAACTAATCCCATTCCTGTAGGAGCCGTTGTGTCACATGGCTCTTTCCCAGCATGAGGACCAGCAGTCCTGGAAAGGTATCATTGTTCACTTCAGTCATGTCATTCCAAAATCCACTTAGTTCCAAGCACAACAGCTTGAGGTTGGATGGTCTCATCTTTTTTCCCAACACTCTTGCTCAGACCTTGGTCACGCCTGCAGGTCTGGGCTGATGGGAGATGGGAGCACTGATTTCTCTTCCTCACCTAAAACTGGTTGGTCCCCCACCCTTCAGAGGTACTCAGAAGAGGAGTTTCTTTCTTCTCCCCCTTTTTTTTTCCTCTTTTACTTCCATGTGACATGGAAGCTTGCAAGCCACAGAGGTAGTTAAGTATCAATAAGCAAAGCTGTTGTTATTTTTGTTTGCTAAAGGCAAAGCCACTCTGGTGTGTCTGCACATGAGCTGAGGAAGAGCTGGGAAGGGGCAGGACATGGGTTCCCAGGGCTCAGCTCTCTGTGAATGCAAAGTGCAACCCAGATGCAAGAAAGCAGTTAATTAGCTTAACACCATCCCCTGATGTGTAAACTAACCCTGTTCAGATAAGCTAACCTTGGAGCTTCCCCCTCAAAGTCTAGTTTGGAATATTCAAGGCTCTGATGGATGTCATGATGTCGGGCAGCACAGTGCTCTGGGCAGCCACACCGTGGTTGCTGCTGGAGATCCTGAGTGCCACAGGAAATCCACCAACATTTCCTGCTTTCCTTCCCCAGATGAGATTTCAGTGGCTATTTTATAGACTTATAGAATCCCAGAACCCCAAAATGGTTTGTATTTGAAGGGACCTTAAAGCTCATCTCGTTCCACCCCCTGCCAGAGGCAGGGGCACCTTCCACTAGACCAGGTTGCTCCAAGCCCCGTCCAGCCTGGCCTTGAACACTTCCAGGGATGGGGCAGCCACAGCTTCTCTGGGCAACAACATTTTAAATGCATGTGAGCATGAACCTGTTGGCAGGTTCAGTGAGTTTATTTCTCGTTGTGTTTATTGTATACAAAGGTATAGAATAAACCCAGGTGTGGCAGTCAGATGTGAGGTAGAGCAGAGGTGGGACTTCCATCTTTGCTCGAGAAGTGTTTGAATTGTTTTTCATTGTGGGCTGTTACTAAAAACTGCTCCTTGTAGAGGAAAAGCCAGAGGTAGCGCTGGCAGCCCAGACAATTCTTGCACAGCATGAATTGACCTTGTTTTCTAACAGCTCATTCGGAAGATTCAGGATAAAAGCTGCTGCCTTTCCCTTTTCCCACAGAGGAGATGGCCACGTACCTCCGCTACGTTCGGCGATTAGACTTCTTTGAGAGGCCAGACTACGACTACCTGCGAACCATCTTCACGGAGCTGTTTGAGAAGAAAGGCTACACCTTTGACTATGCCTATGACTGGGTCGGCAGGCCAATTGTGAGTTGTCCCTGTGAAATCCCCCACTTTGCCTTCCAGGGGCTGCTTCCACACCTCTGCCTCTTTGTCCCTGGTAATCCCAATTAATGCCAGTGAGCTTAGGGTCAAATCTTTTACTTTTCAACACAGTGAAGTGTCCTGACATTGTGTTCAAGGGGTTCTGTCAGTGCCTCAGAGTTCCCCTGAGGGACAAAGGCTCTCAGGGCTTGCACTGGTAGGATATTCAAGCCCCACTTCCCTGCTTGTGACAGTGAACATGACCAGACTGAATTCCCTCTAGTTTAGCACAGGATTGGAGACAACTATGTAAAATCCATCTTAAGGCAGGAGAATCATAGAAGACTCCTGTAATGGTCAAGTTCTCTCAAAAACATACAGGAGATCCAGGCAGGGCTCTGATGGATGTTCAGTGAATAGTAAAATCCCAGAATGGTTTGGGTTGGAAGGGACCTTAAAGCTCATCTTGTTCTCACCCCCTGCCATTGGCAAGGACACCTTCCACTGTCCCAGATTGCCTTCAACACTTCCAGGGATGGGGCAGCCCCAGCTTCTCTGGCCAACCTGTGCCAGGGCCTCACCACCCTCACAGGGAAGAATTTCTCCCAAATATCTAATCTAACCCTGCCCTCCTGAGCTCAAAATATCTTGCCGGACACTCTACAGGCTGAACCAGCTCTGTATGGTACATGACAAGGAAATGCTGGAGTAACCAAGCTCCATTTAGCAGTTCCATGACTCCATGTGGACTGTAACACTGATCTCATTGCATTGCTTTCTTTGTCAAAAGCCACTTGGCCAAAAGCTGTGTCCTGGGGAAATGTGGTAGAAGAGTCTAAAGCTCTTTGGTTTGGGTACTTCTGCTCATGACCCACCCCAAACACCAGCAACGACACCTGTAAATTCATTGTCTTCAGTGCTGAACTAGGTACTGCTGCTGGTGCTTTATTGTCCCAACTATATTTAGCATTTCCAATGTTTACTGTGCCCAAAACAGTTCCTGAGAAATCATTCCCTTTGTGAATCAAGATTTTCTCCTCATTTTTCTTTAATTACAAAGGCAATTGATAAAGAGCACCTTGTAAGACAAGCGTGCTACTGCTGCCAACCGCGGTGGTTGCTATGGAGATCTCGGTGTTGGGAGCAGGGATTATGACTTTGGTGAGGAGAGAGCAGATGAAGCTTTAATTTTAACACGTCCTGTTTCTGTGCAAGCATGATTTTTACAAGTGGTGAGACGAGAGGATGAGGAAAACAAGTCTGTATATTTTCAGTAATAACCCCGTGTGAGACGCATTAGGTGTGATCTGACACCGAGACCAACACCTAACAATATCTTCTTAATTAATTTTTATACAAGACACTGGGGCTAGTGTCCACCATTAAATCACATGGCCATCAAATCACAGGGATTTTATAGCCCTGACTGTAATTCTCCTTGGCTGTTACCTTTGGGCAGTGTTTTGATGTTTTCCTGCTTCCTCACAGCCTGACACGGTGGGTCTGTGCATGTGAGAGTCTTCATCCTAACCAACACCCTGTTTTCCAGCCTACTCCTGTGGGATCTGTTCACGTAGATTCTGGGACATCTGCAGTAACAAGAGACAGCCACGTCCACCGGGATCGACCATCCCAGCAGGCCCTTCGCAATCAGGTGTGTTGCTCACCATGGCTCCGGCCCCTCCCAGAATTCCTCTTGCACTGGAAAAGCAGGTGTCATATGACATAACAGATGGCTGGGACTGATTCTTGGTCATGACAAGGACAATCCCTACTTCATTTTGAGATTGTGATCTGAGGAGAAATTTGTCAAAACAACAGGTTGTTGAAATACTATATTGACCAGTGGAATTCCTTGTGAGTCAAGTGGATACCAGTTTGGAATGGGTTGTTTGTCTGTAGTTTCTGTGTAAGCTGGTTAAGTCAGTGATCCAGCCCTGACCTACAACATTTTTGGGGTGCTTTTACTCACAGCACATGGATGTAGAGTAGCCTGAGAGGTGTGGTGATGGCAGGCTGTCCCAGGTGCCCTCTGCCCACGGAGCACGTGGCTGCAGTAGAGATCTGTGTCCCATATACACCCATGTATCCTTCTTGGAGTGTCCAGTTCATGGTGTGAGTGTTGCAGAGCACAAAGGACTGGCAGGGCAGGCACCCTTGGGAAGGCTGGGCATCATAGTCCAGATGAACTGCCATGATTTGAATTTGAATTGCCCCATTTTTTCCTTTCTCATTGTACTTCTTTGTTGGTGTTGAGAGTTTGGATTTTCCGTGTTAACAGAACTGCTCAGATGTTCAGTAGATCTCCAGCTGGGGCTCCTGGCTGGAGCTGTTGCTGCTCTTATTCCCAGGGAGTGGATCTCGGTTTACTCTGCTCTTCCAGCCTCTGTCCTGTTCAGCTCCTTGGCTGCTGGCGCTGCCCCCACACAACTCCTCAAACTGGGGTGCACGGGTGGAACACCACATGTGAGGTGTCATAACCTGTCTGGGCTCTGCTTTCCTTGGGCCATGAAGGGTCGAGCAACTACCGTAGACTAGGATACATCCCAATCCATCAGCTGCAGTCGGTGTGAACACCCCTTGTTGGAAGCGGGTGGTTTGCAGCACGTGCAGTGCAGTGTTTGTGCAGTGATTAGTGTGGGCTGGTGTGTGAACCCTGCCACAACAATCTGCTTTAATAAATTCCCTGATTGATGTATAAACCGCCCAGTTTTGCATGGAATCTCCAGTTGTCCCCCTCGACCACAGACCTTCATGGTGTGTATGTGTGAGGCATCATGTTTCCTTGACTGGACAGTGACACCTGGCTTCGTTTTCAGGCATTTTAGTTCACCAATTATAGTATGAGCTCCAAAGAAATCTGTGTTAGTCCCAAAATATGCAGGCAGCTTGTTCTTCTGAGCCACACAGATAGTCCGGATGTGGGATTGCACAGCAGCTTTTGTCATATTTTCACTTAAACATTACTTAGGATGATGAATTATTTAATATAACACAGGGAAAATCAGGTTCTTCTCACCAAAACACAAACAGCTCTCCTCCAAGGGACATTCCTTTTAAGTCTTGAGCAAAGGATTTCTCTAAAGGAAAAATGAGAAAAAAGAAACATCTCAAGCGTGAATTGGAGGCGTGGGTTTGGGTCTCCAGATTTAATGGCCTTATTTTTGTTCTGGGGTATAATAACTGCAGATCTCTTACAATACTTGACTCCCAGTAAAGAGCTGATGTGTGTGATGTCCTTTTTGTAGCCCATTCCTCTGGGAAGTGAGGGTATTTAATCAAAGATGGGTGAGCTCTGTCCCTCTCCGTCTTTAGGTGCCAGTCTTGTCATGTGATTTGGAAGCTGGTAGGAAGGTGATGAGTGTTAATGGAAACTCGGTGCTCCCAAGCTGTGTCGGGGGGGTTTAGGTTGGATATCAGGAAAAGGTTCTTCCCCCAGAGGATGGTTGGGCACTGAACAGGCTCCCCAGGGCAGCGGGCACAGCACCAAACCTGCCAGAGCTCCAGGAGCATTTGGACAATGCTCTCAGGGACTGGGTGGGATTGTTGGGGTGCCCTATGCAGGGCCAGGAGTTGGAGTCGATGTTTGCTGTGGGTCCCTTCCAACTCTGGATATTCTATTCTATTCCATTCTATTCTATTCTATTCTATTCTGTTCTAAATTTCACAGGCATCACTTCCTCAGTGTCACTCCTTGGGTTGCTTTGGGCTCAGCTCAAGCTGACTTGAAACCCAGTTTGTCACGTACTTGGCTGTAGAGCTAAAAGAGACAAATCTTGCTCTTGTGGCTACTGGAGCCTTTCCTGGAAAATGCTTGCAGGCCCTTAGTCAGGAGTTTGCCTCGCCCAGTGCTGAAGTACCACGATACTGCTTCTTACCCTGGGCTGGCCAAGCACCCAATACTGTGAAAGAGACAGCACTCAGGATCTGCCTTCCACCAGCTTGTAAAACCTTCATTCAAATCCTCCAGTTGTTCCTGTTTTTGTGACTTACAGCCATTAAAAAGTATTCCAAGGGAGGTGCTTCTCCTTTGAGTGTGTCACCAAGGACAAAAAGCATGAGCAGTGTCTCAGGCTGACAGGAAGGATGTGTAGTAAGAAGATTTGATAAACCAGGGGATCTTTAAGGTCCCTTCCAACCTAAACCACTCTAGATCCTACAACAAGACCACCTATATGGAAATAGCACCTTGATTTGGTGGCTGCTTGGAAGGAGGAGCAGCACCATGGATCACTCTGGGAGGGAGTCAGAGCAAAGGGAACAATAACAGACATTTTATGAAATGCCAGGGGACTTCTCTTTTAATTTTCCTACTTTTTGGATGTGCTCCTGCTCTAGTGGACTGATAATTTACTAGTGGGTGTTGAGGTTTGTTCAGAGACTTCTGGAGTCTCTCTGTGTACCAGGCACCTCTCTTTGGTTACTGCTTCACCTTCACTGATGAGAACCTGGTGTTTATTCACTGGAGCTTCTTGTTTCCTGGCCAGATCTGTGGTGTCTCATTCAGATGAGGCCTGAGGCCAACACAGATTTGTTTGTCCCACACTTCCCAGTCTCGTGTTCCTCCCGTTTGGGTCAGTTGGGTTCAGGTGCACTGAGATACTCCTGGGTCTTAGGTGAGCACTGGATGTGTTGTCATCAAAGCTGGGTGACCCACAGAAGCTTCTCGTGCAAGTGCAAAGGGATTCTTCTAATTAAACAAAATTCTAATCATTTACTCACCTGATGTTTGCATCTGTTTGGGACAGAGAGGAAACTTGTTAGCAAAAGTTTCTTATGTACTTTTCTGCAGAAACCCAAAAAGCCCCCAACCCTCCCTCCAGTCAAGCAGGTGTGGTGGATGTTTCCTTCTGCACTGCACAGGTGAATCAGTGTGTGGAACTGGCTTCAGGTGAAATGAAGTGTTTGGTTTTGTTTTATGTTGCAAATTTGAGTTTAAAATTACGTATTCGAGGGAGGTTCAGCTCGTTTATCCAACCTTGCTGCCATGCCGAGTGCTCTGGTGTGTGCGACCTGACAGACAGAGTGAAATGTTGGCAGCGTGATTGTTTCTATGCTGAAATCCATGGAAACGAAGCTGTGGAAAGAAATAAGTTCTGGACTAGATCTTCCTCTTTGTTCATCAGCCAGAGGAGACAAAATCCACTCCAACAGTGGATAACTGCAGCCACCACAGATGTAAATAACAAGGTGCACTTGGGAAAGGAAATTCTAGCCCAGCTAGAAGTGTAAATGCCTTGCTTTTTGCAAAGAAACTAACTCACTAACCAACACCCTTTTATTTCTTCCTCTCTTTCACCTTTTGCCCTCTCTTCTGTTTCTCTTGTGCCCCTGAACTCATGAGCAGGCGTCGTCAGATCGCCGAGGAGAGTGGGAGATCCAGCCGAGCCGGCAGACAAATACCTCGTACCTGACATCTCATTTGGCTGCGGATCGACACGGGGGATCAGTGCAGGTACCTCTTCCTCCTGATGTGTTAAACTCCCTGAATTCTCCTCAAATTACAGCAAGGTTGTGGTTAGGAGAGTGATCTCACTGGTCCTGTCCCATTTGTAGTGCTCAGGCCATGGGTTTGTGGGATCCAAGCTGTGATGGCAACTGTTGATGTTACCATTTTGATGAAGCTTTTCCTCCAAGTGCTGTTTTGAACTCAGATTTGTCAAACTGAGGACAGAAAGCAGTGTGTATGTGTGTATTAGCAGGCCTGGTCTATAAAGCACCCTCTCTCCCATCTTGGAGGTTCTCTTGGGTGGTATGAGCAACTGAAATAGTTTGTTGGAAATAATCCCCATTAATGTTGGGAAAAGGGTTCAGCTGTTCCAAAGCAGACCAGCACCAGTGTGAGGGCATGGTGGCCACAAAGTGCATCTCTGGATGGTTGCACTGGAAGGGGATTTGTGACAGTGACAGTGTTGGAGGTGGCACTACCAATAAGTTTTTTAATTCCTGAAAGATTCCTGTTTATGAACAAGGAATGAACAGTGTCTTGAGCTAGACAAGCTCAAGAAGTGGACCCATGGGAATTTCATGCAGTTTAAGAAGACCACATGCTGGTGCTGCACCTGTGTTGGGGCAACCCATGGTATCGATCCAGACTGGGGATAAACAGACGGAGAGCAGTCCTGGGGAGAAGGACTTGGGAGTGCTGGTGGATGAGAGGCTGCACATGCCCCAGCCCTGAAACCCCTCGTGCCCTGGGCTGATCCCACAGCATGAGCAGCAGGGGAGGGGGGATTCTGCCCCTCTGCACTGCTCAGGTGACACCCCCCCTGCAGTGCTGCCTCCAGCTCTGGGATCCAACAGCACAAGAAGGACATGGAACTGTTGGAACAAGTCCAGAGGAGACCACGGAGATGTTCTGAAGGCTAGAGCCCCTCAGCTCTGGAGCCAGGCTGGGAGAGCTGGGGGTGTTCAGCTGGAGAAGAGAAGGCTCCACGGAGATCTTAGAGCCCCTTCCAGAGCCTAAAGAGGCTCCAAGAGAGCTGGAGAAGGACTTTGGACAAGGGCCTGGAGGGACAGGCCAAGGGAGAATGGCTTCCCACTGCCAGAGGCAGGGTTAGATGGGATATTGGGAAGAAATCCTTCCCCATGAGGGTGGTGAAGCCCTTGCACAGGTTGGCCAGAGCAGCTGTGGCTGCCCCATCCCTGGAAGTGTTGAAGGCCAGGTTGGACAGGGCTTGGAGCAACCTGGGATAGTGGAAGGTGTCCCTGCCCTTGACAGGGGGTGGGAACAAGATGAGCTTTAAGGTCCCTTCTAACCCAAACCCTTCTGCGATTCTGTGAAGTCCTACCTGCTCAGGTTGTCACCCAGGCTCACTGAGGGACCTTCTTACACTGGTGCCAGAGTGAGCTGGCCGGATGTGCTGGAGAGAAGGTGCAGGAATCATCCAAGCAAACAGGAACACTGATATCGCTGCCTCTTCGGCAGAGGTTTGCTGTGAGAACTCGCTTTGCTGTCAGACACAACACTCTGAAAATTGGCTCTGGTGAAATGGGAATTAGTGCCTGGAGCGGGCCAGAGCTGAGCCGAGGACACGGGTAGTGCAGGATGTCCCTAGGGAAATGCAGATTAGGTTGAAATGTTTACTTTTTCCTGGTACTTGATTGGGTTGAATGATATTTCGGCTCGATTAGTCATGTTCCTTTTTTCATTTAAAGATATTTTACTGAGTAGCAAAGAAACAAAGGCAAGGAGGAACTGATAAATATGTAGCTCTGATCTCAGACATGAGCAGACAGGGATCTGGAGGAGTGTTCAAGGCCAGACTGGACAGGGCTTGGAGCAGCTTGGTCTAGTGAAAGGTGTCCCTGTCCATGGCAGGGGATAGAATGAGCTGAGCTTTAAAGGTCCCTTTCAACCCAAACCACTCTGTGATTGTACGACTCCAGCACTCAGTACAGAGTAGATGTTTTTATTCATATTTCTTAATGTAAGGGGAATGGTTTCCTTGTAGCTACAGCAGTAATGCAGCTATCTAAGCAGTTTATGAGCCTCCATGTGCCACTGTAAGCATTAAAATTCTGCTTACATGCAGCTGAGAACAGGAAATGTGCTGTGTGTGGCTGCAGAGGCTGGAATTGTTTCTCAACAGACACTCCAGCTCATGCTGCACCCTTGGGGGGGTCGGCACCTTTGAGCCACCGGTTCCTTTAAGGCTGAATTTGCCACCTGAAAATGAGGCAGCAGCACATGAAAAGCGAGGAGGAAAATCAAAACCTTTTGGAAAATGGAACTGAACAAGTAGCTGAACAAAGTGTGGGAAGAGCCCTGGGAACAGCACAATTAAGCACCAGCGTTGCAGAGTCGCGTGGGAGTCTGGAGAACCTGGGTGGGCCCATGGCATGATGAGTCTGGGAGAGGGGTGAAGAGAAGCCAAGGGGTTGTCACTCAAGGAGAGCTCTGAGTATCACATGAGCTGAGTCCTGATCCACCTTGGCAGGATCCACCCGCCTTGGGGCCTGGTGGGCAGAAACAGCAGCTGCTGGTAGGACTGAAGTGTTCAAAATGAGCATGGATGGATGTACTGAGTAGTGAGGGGACATCTGCTGCTCCCTTCCCTTCATATCTGGTGGTCAGGTCATCCAGAGCTACCAGGAGTTCTGGGTAGCACCTTGACTCCCTCCTCATGGGAGATGCCTCCTTTTGCCTTGTGAAAGGTGAAGAGGAGGAGCAGGAGGGGGAACCAGGCATCCTTACAGCTCTGGAGCCAGGAGCAGCTCCAGATGCCTGTCCTAACATCCAGCTGGAGTGTGGAAGGGCCAGCCAAACCTCCATCCCACGCAGGCTTCCTTGGTGGTTGTTGTGGCAGTGGAGCAGTGATTAATCATCCAGCTGCCACGAGCTGGGAGCTGGATGGTCATCGCCGTAATGGAAATGCTGAAGTGAGCCATCATGGCACCTGTGAGGCAGAAAGAGATGAGAGACAATGTCAATAGCTTTTGGGTGAGGACATACTTCCAAAAACCAGCTGTGTAAGGAGTGAGACTGGTGGCTCTGGAGTGGCTTCTGCCCATGGTGCTGCCAGGCAACAGGTTCAGTCACTCACCTGTAAAAGCATCAGGGTCAAACAATCAACATTATCCATGTCATGTGTCTATGTAGGGCTGGCAATGCTTACACCAAAAGTGGCTTCCCAAAGCCAGAACGACACGTGGTGGGCATGGGAGTAGGAATTAGGGAACAGTCCCCTTCCTGCTGCTCTGCTTGGGATGGACCAGGCCAGCGACTGAAAGGCACCCACAGAACCTGAGCCTGCTGACAGCATGCAAAGAGACAGGAGCAGACGGTTATCCTGCAGATTTCCCATTCCCACAGCATTCCTTATTGAGGAGCTTCATTAATGGGGTGTTCCTTTGTGTTTAGGTGGTGAGCTCGACCAACGGGGAGCTGAACGTGGATGACCCGACGGGAGCACACTCCAACGCGCCCATCACAGCGCAGGCAGAGGTGGAGGTGGTGGAGGAAGCTAAGTACGTTTGCTTTACAACTGGCTTTCCACTGGTTGGTCATTAATCTTCCTCCTGGGAAGCGAGTGGGGATGTTTTCCTGTGGGAAAGTACTCAATGCTCGTGTCCCGTGCCCTTTTCCTTGCATATTGCTGCTTTTGTGCATGGTGCCTTCAGTGCTGCTGCTGCTGCTGCTGCTTCTCTTTGACACTTGTCATGCCTGGAGAACATAACTCTTACTCAGAGCATGTCCTGCCAGGTAGATGGTGGCACAGATCCCAAAATACTGGGAGCTGATTTCAGGAATCCTGGGGAGCGTCCCCCTTTCCAAAGGGAGAATGCGCTGTGCTCTTGTGCTGAGAGTGTAGGAGTAGCTCAAGCACAGCTCAGTGAAGAGATCGTTGGTCTGAGAGTTGACACTTTATTTCTGGCTGTGAGAAGTGAGTGCCAAGTATCCAGAACGGTGCAAAAGTAACTCCTGCAGGGGTGGGTAGTTCTCCCTGTAGGTTGTCTTGGTCCAGCTCTATGGAAGCTGAATGAGAGGAACCAGAAGCAGCTTGTGGGGGAGAAGGTGCTCCTTCTGAACTGACCTCTCCTGTAGCTTCTGATCAGGAGTGAGAACAGATATCCAGAGTTGCTACATTGCCCATTTTGGCCTATTGTGCACAAGTGCTGCTTCCGGCACCATCGTGTCACCTTTTGCATGATCCTCAACATGGCACCTTCTCTCTGCCTCTGAACTAGACCAGGTCCCTGGCGGGTCACCACGGTATCCTGGCACTCCCCAAGTGAGGGGTCAGTGGGGCCAGAGCTGCCTTTGAACTGGTCAGTGCTGGGACATGGCCCATCTGCCTGGTTATTATTTGATTGGATGGTACTGGTGCTGCTTGTCCCACATCGTTTGCCCCAACCTCTGTGGGCACTCCTGGGTGAAGAGGAAAACTGGCAGGTGCAAGGAAGGGTATGTGGAAGGGAAAGGTCCCTGGGTATGTGTCATCTGTGCTGGTTGTCCTGAAGATCTTCTGTTCTTCTCCCTTGGGAAGCACCTGTGCCGGATCTTGCTCGCTGGTAGCTGGACTGGCCTTAATCCCAGCAGTAGCAGGCACACCTTCTCCTCTGAGCCCAAGAAGCAAGCCTTGGATTTGGTGCAGGCTCCTCATCAGGCTCAGCAGGGTGGGGGAGAAATTGAGGTGCAGGTTGCAGAGTGGCCAACATTCCTCTTAGCGTGGCCGGCAGGGACCACCAGTTTGGCGTCACGGGCTCTGAAGGGGGTCCCCCCCAGGCATGTGGCTCCTAGGATGGGGCACATTGTCACTCTTAACAGTTCTGATACAAAAACCCAGTGCAAGGAAGGACCAGGAACACCTCCAGCCCATGTTCCTGCAGTGAGGTCAGTGTCCAGACCCCCCTCCATGTACAGGGGAGACATCAAGGCAGGTGGGAAGGAGCTTGGAGAGCTGTGCTGCCCAGGCCCTGTCCCTCAGGGACATGGAGCTAGCCTGTCTCTCTCCAGCCCTTGTTTGTGTGCTCCCAAATTGGTTTTGGCAGTGCTGGGAAGCAGAGCATAAGCTGCTTTGCACTGACAGCTCTGGGGTCTATTGTAATTCCCAAGCATAGTCCTCTTCGTTCCGCTTGCCACGGGGAGCACTGGCTTCATCTTTCCTCACATCAGAGGATCAGAAATCCCCTCAGGCACATGAGAAGGGCAAAGGACTTTGGGATTGTGCTCTGCAACAAAGTGTGCTGGAGAGAGCTGGCAGGAGCTGGAGCTGGGCTCTGTGTTTTGACACAATGTGCAAGAGCAGAAGGGGCTTTCCCTGGCATTCCAGAGGGCAGAGCTGTGCCAGTGCTTCTGCCAGTGGTGTGCTGGAGAAAAGCTCCTGATCCCAGACATGGATTCTGCTGGAGGGCAGATTCCAGGTGTAGATCCATCATCAGGCCCTGCTGTTGCTGGAGCTGCAGGGCACAAGAGCAGATGGTGGCCCGGAGTCGCTTTCTGATCCCAGCCTCAGATAAGAACCTGATGGGGCTGGTACTTCCATGGCAAACAGGGGGAAGGTGGAAAAACCCCTGGAGAAGGTGGCGGCTGTCAGCGGCACCACAGCGAGGGCAGAGGTGGTGTGAGGGCTGGGGCGGGCGGTGGGCAGGCCTGGTGTGTGTCTGCCTCTGCACTGCATGTTTGCATGGCTGCGGTGACTCGCTTCCATCCCACCTCTGTGAACTAATCGCTCTTTCTTCCTTTCTGTGTTTTTTCTCTACACTCTCTGTAGCTGCCTGAAAATGCTCAACTTGTGGTGAGTCCCTCTCTCCAGTCCACATGCAAGGGGGAGCGGACCAGACTAGACTGGGGTTGGCAAAACCAAACCCACCAAACCCTAAAAAAGCACAAAATCAAAGCCAACCCAGAGCTGTTTTGATTTTAGGGCCACATGCAATACTGGGGAGGGTGTGGGCTGTGTCCGAGCGGCCACACTAGGCCGAGCAATTCGGCTGATCTCTGAACACATGAATGTAAAATCAGACTTTAATCTTCTCCTATTTGGCTTTCTATCTCCCCTAAACGTTTATGTCCCTGAGCAGATGATGCCTGATGGAGTTGGGCAGAGTTGGGACCAGGCTTGCTGGGCCTCTTGCAGGAATTCCTCACGCAGACGATTATGGAGAGAAAACCCTGTGCTGGGTATCCTGGGGAGGCAGTTGCTTCCTTGGAGAGTCTCCTCTGGAGAAGCACAGGCCAGAGAGGTTGGAAAGACAAGATTATGGAGTCCTCATTAGTGACAGAGCCCCTGCTTGGAGAGAGTGGGTGGGAGGCAGCTCCTTTTCAGCCAGCTGAGGTGCAGGTGAATGGACATCTCCAGGAAAGAAGGGATGGAAGGGTTGGGATAGCACTGGTCCAAGCCCAGCTCAGGGCTTTATCAGGGTTTCGAAGCTGCAGCTGTAGCATCCCAGCCGCAGGTTGTCCCATGGAGATGTTCCCTCCCTCCTTGCCCCTTGGGGAAGCCACATACCCAGTAAGCAGGGGACCATGAGGAATTTGTATCTCAGGGAGGGCTGATGGGTGGAAATGGCCCTAGAGCGAGGGGACCAGGCCCGTGTGCTGTGAGGAATGTCCTTGTTGGATGGGAGACTGACTGCCTCTGCCCTGCTCTCCATAGGCATCACCTCCAATACCTCTGGCATCTCTGGCTTCTCTGTATGTCGTAGTCTGGGGCTGTTCTCTTGGGCATCGTCTGCATGCAGAGAGATCACGTTCTGTAATTGTCAGCCTGCCTTAGTCTTTTATTTTGGTGTTTTGCCTCTGCCTGTCTGAACTGCCAGGATTTCCTTTCCTGAACCCTTCCCTGGACCTCTGAGTAAGAGCCTAAAAAGACAGTCATAAGGAAAAACAGCCAGATGTCAGTCAGCTCCCTTTGTTGGGTACCCAAGGAGTCGAGTGCTGCTCAGCCTCTTCTTCCCTTACCCGCTGCATGCAAAACCATCACTCGTGCATCCTCCATCCTCTCTCCCCATGACCTTCCCCCTTACCCACCATTGCCCATGTCATGAAGGAAGGTGGCTGCTGTGGGAGAAAAATACTGCGACAGGTTAAAGCAGGAGGAGGGGGCAGATGGCCTGGGACAACAAAACACAAGAGCTGTCCTGGGGTGTGGGTTCCAGCCTGGGCCAGGGGGGCTGCAGGCGGCACATACACCTCAGGATGGGTGGGCAGTGATGGAGGCTCCTGCAAGAACAAGGGCTTGGCATTTCTCCTCATCCCACCTCCAAACTGGGCCTGGTCAGGAACCTTAAGACAAACCATGGACGTTTTTCTCCTGGCCCTTAGTCTGTGCGGTGGGAGGAGTCCCTCTTGTGGGCCCTGTGGGGGCTCTCCCACAGGGTTTTGTGGCAGGGATTTGCTCTCCTCAACAGACAATCCATGCTCACAGCGGGGTGGTGGTCACCCATCACTTTTGCACCCCATAGAAAGGCTCATGCCCCAGGGACAAGCACCTTCGGGGTGCGAGTAGGAATGAATCTGTTCCTCCAACTCTGAGAGGATGGAGGTGTAACGCCACCATTCCACAAAGGACCCAGCGGAAAATAGTTTGGAGAAGTTGTTACAGTGGTTTTGAATGTTTTTAGTCTGTTGGTAACAGATGATTGTGGGAGAAAATGGTCTTTGCATCTTCACATTTGCCTGCCAGAGTTCAAGAAATGTTTGGACAACGCTCTCAGGCACACGGTGGGATTCTTGGGGGTGTCCTGTGCAGAGCCAAGAGCTGGATTCAATGATCCTTGTGGGTCCCTTCCAAGTCAGGATCTTCTATGATTCTGTGGTCTACTCTGACTGCTTAGCTAGGCATCCCTTCCACCAGCCTGGAAGAGCAGTCTTCCAGCATCACCCAGACTTCTCCAGAGGTGGCTGTCCTGGCACATGGAGAAAGACATGTATCTCAGGAGAACTCGCACAGAACAAGCACCTGTGCAGAGTATTCCTGGCAGTGGGCTGAGGGCAGGAAGATAGATACACCTTCAGCGCCAAGGGATTCTGTAGGAAGCCAGCAGGACTATAGGATCTGGGTGGCTGCTCCCAGTGTATCCCACAGGGAACCCATCACTCCTCATGGTGCAGCTGTGTTGGGCGTTCCTCTCCCCACCTCAGCCTCCACTCTCCATCCTTCTTGCTTCCCCTAATCCCCGGGCCTGTGCACCTCCCTCGCATCAGATGGGGAAAGAAGCAGGGGTTCTGCATCCTGGCACTGAGTGATTGATCCGATGTGGAAGCTCTGGTGAAAGGTTCAGTAAACAAACCTGGTCCCAGAGCCAAGGTCTCTTTGGAACTTGTCTTTTTAGTGAACGGTGGTGGAAACCATGTGTCTCATGGCTGGGAAGAGCAGCCAGGGCTCGCTGTCCCAGTCCGCTTCCTCTGTCGGACAGAGGGAACAGAGCACCTGGATACTGTTTTACTGCTTTCCCAGATGGCTCCTTGTGTTCCTGCCCCCGTAAAGCCTTGGGAGGGAGAAGCCCGGCCGGCTCAGGGGCCCGGTGGTGGATCCTCTCACCACGTGGCTCGCTGGTGGTCTCCCGGTCTGGGCTGGTGGGATCACCATCCACCAGCCCCTGCTGACCATTCCAGGGGCCGAAGGTGTGTCCGGGCCTGGCGAGCAGAGGTGCTGTTGCATGTGGCCAACACAGGGACCCCGGGGCGGTGTGGACTTTCTGGGGTTGCCGGGACTTGGTGCCGGGCATGGGGCTGACTCTCCTTGTCCTTTGTGTCCCAGGTGCTGCTGCTTCTTTAAGAGGAAACGGAAGAAGACGGCTCAGCGTCACAAGTGACCGGTGCCTCCTGGGCCTTGCAGGAACCACCGCGCCTGCAGCTCCTGCCCTGAATCACTGGAAGGGGCTTCTCTTTAGGGGGGAGGAGGAGGAGGAGGAGGCAGAGGAGGAAGAGAGAAAAACAAAACAAAACAAAAAAAAAATGAAACAAAAAAAACAAAACCAAGTGACATTTTAAACCAAAAAGAGAAGAAAACGTTCCAAAACAAACCACTCTGGGGTGGATCTGCTGAATGGTCTCCCTCGTTCACTCCAAGCCTGAAGCTCCTTTTGGGACCAGGACTGTGGCTGGCTCAGGTCTTGGTCGCCCTGGGAGGGGGGCTGGCTGGCTGACCCTCCTTCCCATTGTTTACGGCGAAGGCATCGTTCACGCAAACCTGAGGACTGTGCTTAGTTCCTGCTCACTTTCCTCCCCTCCCTCCCCTGCGCTCTATCTCCTCCTCCCTCCTTAATTAAGTGAAGAAATCCGATAGGCTTGATTGGCTGTCGAGAGGGCAGGAGGATGTGAGGCAGGCAGGAGAGTTGCTGGGAGAAGGGCCTGACCGCTGCAGCAGGAAGAGACAGGTTCCCTCTGCGGCTCCTTGGGAACAGTTACACTGTAATGTGCAAGCTGTGAGAAATTTGCAATCTACTGTTCCAGTTAGGGTTTTTTTTCCGGCTCCCTTGACACCTCCCTCCTCTGACGGTAACAGAGCAATGTGGATTGTTTTAAAGAAGCTGACGTCGTTGCACTTTTTATTATTTTTAGCATTTACAGATGCACATTGTATCTGTGGATCTCTCCGTGGCCGCGCCAGCGCAGGCAGACATCCAGCGGGGAAGACGGTGGATGCACAGAATGCCCTCGAGTGGGGATGTCCAGGATCCTCGTGCCAGGCTGGGGCTCCCGACGCCCGCCTTGGGGTGCATGCTGAGGAAAGCATACTTGAATTTCCACTCACCCTTCCTAGCTGCCGGTGAATGTCCCTTCCATGGTTTCCTATGCCGTGCCTGACCCAGCTGGCCGGGAGACGCGAGGCCGTCACCCGGCATTGGCAGGAGGGAGTGGCATCGGCTTTGCTGAGCCAGAGGAATTTGTGCTGGTTTAAGAGGTAGATCTGGATTGAGGTTCCTGGGAAGCAGCCGTTTCCCGAAGTGTGGGCAGCCAGGCAGCCCTCCCAAATCCCTCTGTGGGGTGGTTGTGAATCTTCTGTGAGAACACCTTAGCAGGAGCAAAGCTTCCCTGGCAGGGAGAGGATACTTCATGCCTTAACACTGATCCCATCTCCCGATGGTCAGATAGGTTTGACTGGAATAGCCTTCATGTCCTCTCCATGAGCGCGGGGCCAGGCACAGGGGACACCGTCCCACCCCCCGGAGCAGCCACGGTTCTCCTGCACCACTTTGAGCCAAACCAATAGCAAGGAAAGGGCTTGGGGCACTCTGCACACCCATAAAAACAAGGAAATCTTGCCTCCTGCTGCAGTGTTTCCCAAATCACAGGAGGCTGAGGCTGCCCAGGGGTTCCCAGAGAGGTGGCAGGGCTGTGGGAGAACTCGAGCAGCTGTTGGGAACGTTGTGAATAAGCTCCTTGGACTTAGTCTTTCGATATATGACACCAGACCAGACAGGGACTGTTCACTTGAGGGACTTGCTTGTCATAAACTCGGGCCTGGCTCACCCCAAAATCCTGGAGAGCATGAAGGGAGGAAAGGGAGAGACTAGATCTCATTATCTTTTATTTGTTTTAATGATGATCTGCATAGCTTGGAGTTCACAGAGTGGCATTCCCAGGAGGTTCAGTTCCCCAGGCTGGGCAGAAGTGGGCATAGAGGGCAGGAGATCACCCCAGGCAGGGAGCTCTGGGCTTGCTCCTCGTGCATCCCTGAGACAGGCAGGACACTGGTTAGAGCAGAAAGGCCTCGCTCCTCACCGGGATCCCCCCGGGGTGTCTCTTGGCCATGTTCTCTCCATGCCTTATCCCAAGGAGCTCTCAGCTCACACATGCACCCCTTTGTCCCTTTGCAAAGCGCTTTCCTCCAGCTGTGCTGTGGGCCAGGGCAGGGAGGAGGCAGGAAGGGGACTCCTCACCTCCTGCCGGGACATTCACCCTCTCGTCCCTTCCTGCCAGAGGGAGGACAGGGACCGTGGCCATGTTCCACCTTTCTCTTCCCGAACTCCTCTGCTGCCAGGGGCTCCCAGGAGCCCCATGTCTCTGGCACAGGTGTTCCCCTCTCTGCTGTAGGAAACCATGGTTTGGCGTCTTGGGAAGAGGGTCCATGGGCATGGGAGCTCCTCGGGAGCCGCCCTGCCTGCTGCAGATGGAGCCAGGCCCTGAGACACTTCTGTTGCTGCCCTCCCAAGCCCCACTAAGTGCCTGTCACCAGAACTCGATTCCTTCTGCATCTCCTGCCGTGTTTGGTCATTCCTTGCTGCCTCCACTCAAGGAGCAGCTTGTAGTTGCAGCATATGTAAGTGTTTGCAGGGTGAGGGAGGGCGGGGGGGAAAAGGGCCATCTCAACAGGTTTTGTTCTTAAATGTTTTTGGTTTCTTTCAGTTTTTTGTTTTTTGTTTTTTTTTTTTAAGTGAATGTATTTGATTGTTTAGAAATTTTCCTGACCTTGGTTTTAAGTGGGTTGGTTTGAAAGCTGTTTCATAGTGACCCACTACGGCTTCTCTCCAGAGATATGATGTTCTTTTAATCCTACAATGATGTGTTTGTAGGGGAGGACTGTCCCCCCACGGCATGCTGGTAATGCTCACTTGTACCAAGCCCTCTTGCACTATAATCGTACGTTGGACTCTTCAAAAAAAAAAAAAAAGGGCAAAGATGTGGGGTGGCTTTTTAACAAAAAATTAAAAAAAAAAAAAGGCAAATAAAGCAAGTTAACAGCAAGTTCCGTTCTTGAGGGAACCGCTGTCCCCAGGGAGCTCAGAGGTGATGAGGAGATGCAGCCAGACTGAGCCAGCCATGCTGTGGTAGGACGCAGGGCATTAACCTGGGCAAACCCTCCTCTCCTTGCTGGGAGCGGTCAGAGCGGAGAAACCCTGGGGTTGGAGGGGAGGGGGCTCTCTGGGGGCTCCCTGGGGGTTGGGCTGGTCTCCGACGTGTCTCTCTGCGGCTCAGCCCGCCAACGTTGCGATGCAGTCTTCTGAGGTATCAAGTGAGATGATTATTATTTTTTTTTTTCAATAAAACATTGCACTGCTGCATTGTTCTCCATGAATAGACGTATTTATTACCTCAGCCTGAGCACAGCGCTTGTGTTTTGTCTTCCTTTGGCTCTGCTGGGCACTGAGCCCTCTTTGGAGGAGACAGTGCACGGGGTGGGACCTGGCGGGACCCTCTCAACAACTTCGTGTTGAGCCATGGATGTTTTGGCCCCACAGAGCTTGGCCAAGGTGTGGTGGCACTGATTTCCCTTCTCACTGTGCCTGCACATTGGCAGTTCAGCTGTCCTGGGTAATGGGATGCCTTGTCCTCGGGCAGCCCTTGAGAGGGACCACAGGGAAAGGGGTGCTGGGACCTGCCCGCCTCACCTCTTCCCCTGGCAAGACTGAAGAGTGGGTCAGGCTGTGGGATAAAAACTGAAAAAGGGAGTGAGAGAAGCCCAAGTTCCTCTTAAATAGCAGGAGTGACCAGGCTGGAAGCACACAGGAGTTGCAGCTTTGCACCGTCACTGCCCATGGCAGGAGTTGGACTTTTAAAGGTCCTTTCCAACCCAAACCAATCTGTGATTACAAGTCCTGGAGTTAGTTGAATATGTGGGGATTACGTTTTTATTTAGTGTCAGGTCTGGGTCAGCGTCAGTCCCCCAAAAGACAAACCTCAGAGGTGAAGTCGCAGGTTCTAAGGGCCAGGGAGGAGATGCTTGGGGTTCGTATCCTTGCCAGAGCACCCGTATCCCAAAAACCAATTTTTGGGAACAGGCAATGAGAGCTCATACTAAAAAAGCTACATTTAAGGCTAGGGAGTGGGGAAAAAAGTGTCCCAAGAGCGATCCCAGCGTAGAGCAGGTTCCAAGCACGGGAACATCGTTCAAGTGCTCTCCCTGTGTGGGGACAGTGACACCTGCTCCAAAGGTGCTGTTTGGCTCTCGGGTGGCATCTTTATAACGCCGTTCTGTTCACTGACACTGACTCGCAGCCATTTGGCTGCACCGGGGCACGGCTCGGCCTCCCGGGGGGATCAAGCGCTCCTTTGTCTTGGCCGCTCAGTGTCCCCCTGCCCCTGGGGGCACTGGACCCGGGGACACTGGGGACACTGGCACAGGGGACACCAGGGACACAACGGCCCCGGATCACCGGCTCGGGGGGACACCGGACACAGTGGCCTTGGGGACACCGGCCCAGGGGGATGTACGGGCCTCGGGGGGGGGAACACCGGGACACACCAGCCCCGGCTGCCCTCACACCCCGCCCTCCGCTCTCCGGCCGCCATTGGCCGCCGTCACCCCCTCGGCCCCGCCCCTCTCCCGCCTTCTTCCCTACGGCGTCCAATCATCCGCCAGCCCACTATTGATTGACAGCGCCGCGGCCGCCCAGCGAGGGGCAACGTGGCAGCTGCCCGCGCCCCGCCCGGCCGGAAGGTGCCACCTCCCCCCCCCTCGCGGCCGCTGTTGGTCGCGCCCGGGCGGGCGGAGCGGGCAGGCGGCAGCGAGGGCGGTACCACCGCGCGGCGCGGGTGGGGGTGCGCGGCGGGCGTGGCCGGATGCCGGCGGCGCGGCGGGCGCTGTGGCCGGGCTGCGAGCGGCGCAGGATGAAGGTGCTGGTGGCGGCGGCGGCGCTGGGCGCGGCCCTCCTGCTCCTGCTGCCCGCGGCCTCCCGCGCCGACGAGCGCAAGAAGGGGCCCAAGGTCACCGCCAAGGTCGGGGGGGGGCCGGGCCGGAGCCGGCGGGGGGGGCGCGGATGGGGCGGGGGAGGCCTGGACGGGGTTGTTGGGGTGAGGGGGGCCTGGGGCTGAGGGGGCCCGGATGGAAGGGAGGGGAGGGTGTGGTGGGAGGCCGTGAGGGAGGAGGGCTTGGGAGGGGCGGACACCTGGGATGAGGGGGATCTGGGATGGGCGGAGGAGGCCTGGGGGCAACTTGGCCCAGCTTGGGGGGAGCTGAGGTGAGGGAGGCCCAGCTTGGAGTGAGAAGGAAGGGCCGTGGGGTGAGGGGGGCCTAGATGGGGTGGGAGAGGCCTGGGCTGAAGGCCTGGGTTGGAGGAGCCCAGCTGAGATTGTGGGGTGAGGGGATGCAGGCAGGGAGGCGGGGGAGACCGGACCCAGTGAGATTTTGGGCCTGGTTGGACTGGATAAGTGGGACTTTTGAGAGGTGGGTTGGCCCAGGTTGGCCCAACAAGGTGAGTGTGGCTCCCTTGGTGTCCCCCTAACCTTCCTGCACCCCCAAGGTGTTCTTCGACCTGCGGATCGGGGAGGAGGACGTGGGCCGCGTTGTCATTGGGCTCTTTGGCAAGACGGTGCCCAAGACAGTGGAGAATTTTGTGGCATTGGCCACCGGAGAGGTGAGGGGCCCACGGCCCCCTGGGCCTCACCGGCCCCTGGGAGGCTCCTACTGACCTGGGGCAGTGCTGGGTGCAGGGAGCTCTGGGCCATCCCTTTGCCTCACTCCGTGTTCTACCTCCCCACCTCCAGAAAGGATTTGGCTTCAAGGGCAGCAAGTTCCACCGTGTGATCAAGGACTTCATGATCCAGGGAGGAGACTTCACCCGCGGTGATGGCACTGGAGGTAACTTGGCCCATGCCAGCCCATGGATCCAGCCACTGTCTGGGAGTGAAGCAGAAGCCACATTCCCAACACCTGCCTGGCTGCCCTGGGACCAGTGTGGAGCTGGAGCAGTGGAGGAATGAGTGGACATGGAGCTCATAGAGACCTGGCCTCAGAGCAGAGCGGGGTGCTGGGGTAACTGGGGTGCTGGGACCCTCCTGCTCTGGTCCCTGGGGGCATGACCCTCCTTGCCCAGCTCATGAGGGGCTTCCAGCTCCCTCCAGCAGCCCATAGCTCATGGTTCCCTGTGGCATTGGTGTTCATCCCCACTGTGGAAGTGCTCATTCCCCCACCACCATCATCACCCCAACGCTGCTTTTTGTCCCCACACTTAGGAAAAAGCATCTATGGGGACCGTTTCCCTGATGAGAACTTCAAGCTGAAGCACTACGGGCCGGGCTGGGTGAGCATGGCCAACGCTGGCAAGGACACCAACGGCTCCCAGTTCTTCATCACCACCGTGAAGACGCCGTGGCTGGACGGGAAGCATGTGGTGTTTGGCAAAGTGCTGGAGGGCATGGTGAGGACCCAGGGGGAAAAGGGGGCCAGGGACTGGGCAGGCGAATGGGCTGGGAGGCACCTGGAGAGGGACAGGGGTTGACCAAGCTGGCTCTGCCTGTGTGTCCCACTCTCACACCTCTCCTCCACCCAGGACGTGGTGCGGAAGGTGGAGAACACGAAGACCGACAGCCGGGACAAGCCCCTAAAGGATGTTGCCATCGTTGACTGCGGCACCATCGAGGTGGAGAAGCCTTTTGCCATCGCCAAAGAGTGAGGGACCAGTGGGGTGGCAGGGCCAGCACCGGGGACCTGTTGGGGCATGAGGGGCCACGGGCCTGGGGCTGCCCCGCTCCTGGGGCGGGGGAGCAGCCACGGGGTCCTGCTGTGTCCCACTGCCCAGGCCCCTCTCCCAGCCAGTGGGATGGGGCACGGGCTCCTCTTCCATCACTTTTGTAAGAAGCACATGCTCCAATAAATGTGACCAATGTGTTTTTTAAAGAGCTGCCTCTCTCCTACCTTCAGGGGGGTGCAGATCCCTTCCCATCCCTCACCTGTGTGCAGCCCTCAGCCTTCCATCTCCCTTCTTCCGCATCCCATCCAGCTGGGAGCAGTGCCACAGTTGGCCCCAGGTTTGCTTCACAGAATTCCACAGCACAGCACTTTGCCAGGCAGTGAAATCCAAGAGATTTATTGCACCAAAGCCCAGATGCAGAGTGGTTTTCCAGCACAGTTCTGCATCCAAAGGCTCCAACCACAACCCCAAAATATCGGGAAGAAGGCAGAGCTCCTACTCTCTCAGAAAAGGTGGTGGGATGGTGGTGGGAGAGCAGCTGTGGCTCCCACCGTCCCCTTGGGTCCTCCCATCCAGTTTTCCTGCCCCAGTCCAGTGGGGAGGAGTCATTTCCACCACAGGGATCCTTTCCTCACCACTGCAACCCTGGGAGCTGGGTGGGTGCCTGGGAGCCTGGCATTCCAGGGGCTCAAGGCACTGCCTGGCCAGGGCTGCAGCTCGGGGGGAGGTAAAGGCCTTGCAGGACCCCAGTGAGGACAGTGTTGGGGAGCAGATCTGCAAGGAGAGGGGGGAGCTGGAGCAGCTGGTTCCCTCCTGAGCCCCATTAAAGGAAAAACATCTTTTAGGGACCCAGGAGAGCCTTTTGGAGGTTTTGGGGACCTTCTCCGTGGTCCTGCTCCTTACCAGTGTCACCTGGCCCCACGTATGGATCAGAGCAGAAGCCGATGACAGGGCGCTGGGAAGGCAGGAGTCTGCTGCCATGGGAGAGGGGATATCAGCCCCTAGCCTGTCCCTATCATCCCCAACCCCGTGTCTGGGGGTGCTTCACACAGGTCAGGGGGATGATCCCAGTGCCGTACGGGATAACCCTGGTACCGGCAGAACTCATTACTCACGAGGGGCTGCTGGCCTTGGGGTCCTGCTGGCACCGCCGCACCTTCAGGAAGTCCAGCACATCCTGGGGCAGCTCCTTGTTGTGGTACAGGACACCCTACCGTGGCCCAGGACAGGTCAGCACCCCAAAAAACCCACCCCACCCCACCGCTGCGTGCACCTCACCCGCAGGTAGAGCTCCAGGCCCTGCCGGCGCTGCTCCAGCGCTTTGGGCATCCAGTGGGGGACATGGCGTGGGGGGAAGTCGGGCACCTTGCAGGTCTTCTTGATCTGGGATGAAGTGTGGAGGACATCAGGGCAATATGGGCCAGGGAGGATGAGGCTGAGCCTCCTCATGTCCCCTCTCTGTGTCCCCTTCCAGCAGAGCCAGGGGGTCTCACCCGTTTGTGTAGTGCCTGGAACTCACTGTAGCGCTTGGTCACCGTGTGCCGCCGGCCATCGCACAGCACCTCCACCCGGAACACCTGCAACGGGGGCAGACCTCATCAGCCTCATCCTCACCAGCCTCACCCTCACCAGCCTCACATCATCATTCTCACCGGCCTCATCATTCTCACCATCCCCATCATCCTTACCATCGTCATCATCCTCTTCCTTACTGTCCTCATCATCTTCACTATCCTTATTGTCCTCACCATCCTCATCATCCTCACCATCCTCATCCTCACCATCCCCATCATCCTCCCAGGGAAGGCAGGAGCCCCCAGTTCACACACACACTCCCCACCTAGGGAGGGTACTTTGGAATCTCTACCCCCTCCCACTGTCCAGGACAGGCAAAGACTTCCAGCCTCTCGGGTAGACTCCCACATCTCCGGGGGCAGATGAGGTCACCATGGGAGCAGGCAGGAACCCCCAAAAGCAGATGGGACACCCCCTCCCAGATCAATCAGGAAGGTGTGACAGCCTGGGGTTGGTTTGATATCCCACCCCTCACCAAACCCCAGGGCAGTCAGGACCCCTGAGGCTGGCAGTGACCTTCACCCCCTGGGGCATGTGGTGACACCAGGGAGGGGCACATGGGGACCTCCAACTGCTGGGACGGGGATAAAAACCACCCTTCCCCAAGGCAGGTGAGGTTCCCCCCACCTGGGAACAGTCATGGACCTCCACCCCCTGGGGCAGGCAGGGGACCCTGCTCTTTCCCCATGGGGCCAGAGGGAACCCCCAGACCAGGGGTTCCCCACCCTCCATTCCCCAGGATCAGTGGGAATCCCCCAGCCAGGGACATCCAGTGCCTTCAAGGGTGGAATGTCCCCAGGCAGACACCCCTGAGGACATACAGGGACCTCCACCCCATGGTGCCACAGGGTAACCCCTGAGCCAAGATACAAGGGCAGAGGGCCCACCTCAGTAGGGAACCCTGTGTGGACCCTTGCCCAGCACCCCCTGGGCCAAGGACCCCATCCCCTCCCTTTCAAGGGCTGTGTGTCCCCCTTCCCAAGCAGGGATCCATGGGGATCTAACTGGGGACCTCCACTCCCCCAGGCAGATGGTCCCATCTGCCCCTCTCTCCCCACTACCCCCCCGCTCCCCTAGACAGGTAGGACCCCTGAGAGCCAGCAGGACCGCTGGGGGCAGGCAGGAACCCCCCCAAACTCTTGGAGCATGTGGGGATGTCCAGGTGGACATGTTAGGACCCCACACCCCCCTAGACCATTCAAGGCAGGCTGGGACCCTCATCCCCAGGACAGAGGGTCCACTCAGAAGCAGACAGGGACCCACCAACTCCCTGGGGCCAGAGGGACTTCCCCCAGGGCAGAGGGACACCCCCTTTTCAGAGCAGAGGGTGCCCCACTCTCAACAGGGCCACAGGGCATTTGGGGTCCCCCAAACTCTGGGACAGGTGGAGACAAACCTCATCTCCCCGGCCAATGGGAACCCTCTGTGGGGGAAACAGGGGCAACCAGGAGCCAACAGGAGACACCACCACCACCACCAAGGGCCAGTAGGAATCCCCCAGGTCAGCAGGAATCCCCCCCCTTTCAAACACAGAGGGTCCCCAGGCAGGGACCTCAACCTCTGGTGACCCCCCAGGACAGAGACACCCCAGTGACCCCCTCCAGCAAGGACCAGGGGGGCAGCTGGGGACCTCTACACTGGGGCACCTCAGGCAGGGAGGCACCCTGGGGATGGGGGGGACATCCAACCTCCTGAGCAAAGGGGGACCTTCCCCTCCCTGCCCCAGGATCGTCATCCCCAAGGGCAGATGGGGACACCCAGCTACTCCCTGGGGACAGAGGGGACCCCTCGGGCCACGGACCCCATGGTTCAGGGGTAGAGAGTGCACTGGCAGGGACCACCCCCCCCCCCCCGAGATACTTAGGGGAAGGACACACCCGCACCTCAGTGGCAGAGGGGGTGACAAGGACTCTCCCAAAGAACAGAGGGGACACACTCTCACCAGGGACACTCTTTCCCCATCCCTTCCATGGGTAGAGGGTCAGTGTCATTTCCCCCTACACCCCCACCCGGCAGGGATCCCCTGGATGCAGGCAGGGACTGCCACTCCTGTGCATTTGGGGACATCCTGGTGGGGAGGGGTGGTACTTCGTGACATCTCACCCCCGGGGCAGATGAAGGACACACATGCCTGGGGCAGATGGGTGCTCATGCCTGGGCAGACAGGGACCCTCCTACCCCTCTGGGGCCAGAGGGGATCCCTCTGGGTAGAGGGCAGAGGAACACCCCCAATTTCAAGGGCAGAGGGTGCTCCCGGCAGGGACCCAGCACAGGCAGAGACCTCCAGCCCGTGGGGCAGGTGGAGACTCCTCAGGGAACACTTAGGGACCTCCAGCCCCTGGGGCAGCGGGAGACAAACACCTCCCAGGAATACGTGGGGTTTCCTGTGGGAACTTGGGGACCTCCAGTCCCAGGGCAGGTGAGAGCACCCCGGGCAGACAGGTACCCCCCCCACCTACGGGGCCAGAGGACCGGAGCAGGGAACCCTCCTTTCAAAGGCAGAGGGTCTGTGCCCCTCGCCAGCAGGGACCCCTGGAGACAGGCAGGACCTCTACTCCTGGGGCAGGTGGGGGACCCCTGGAACCTTCAAACCCTGGGGCAGGAGAAGACAAATCCCCCGGAGGACGGGGGACTCCAGTCCCAGGGGATGTGGGGGCATGCCGGGAGAGATGGGGACTTCCCCAAGAGGGCACCCTCGGATCAGCTCCCCCACCACCACCAGCAGGGACCCCTGGGGCAGATGGGTCACTCCTGGGGACATTTGGGACTTCCAGACCCCGGGGCAGAGGGATACACGCCCATCCACTCTCCCCGGACAGACGGTAACCCCCATCCACGGGGGCAGAGGGGACTCCCAAACCAGGGACACCACCACCCCCCTTTCAAAGGTAGAGGGTCTGTGCCCCCCCAGGCAGGAACCTCCACTCCTGGGGCAGGTGGGGGACCCCTGAGGACACTTGGAGACCTTCAAACCCTGAGGCAGGAGGAGACAAATCCCCCGGAGCGCGGGGGACTCCAGTCCCAGGGCACGTGGGGCCATGCCGGGAGAGACGAGGACCCCCCACCAGGGACCCCCGAACTGGGCCCCCCTCCCTCCACCGGCAGGGACCCCTGGGGACACGCAGGGACCTCCTCTCCCGAGGCAGATGGGGAACCCTCGGGGACAACTGGGGACCTGCAAACCCCGGGGCAGAGGGAGACACCTCCCCCCTCCACCTTTCTTGGGCAGACGGGGACCCCCGTGGGCAGCCAAACCTCCACCCCCCGAGTCCCCGCTCACCGTGTGCGCCCTGTCGGGGCTGCGCGAAGCCGCCGCGGGTTCCGCCGCTGGGATAGAGACGGCGATCATGGCCCGGGGGGCTGGGGGGGGGGGCCGCGGGGCGGGGAAGGGCTGCGGGGCCGGGGAGGGACCGCCCCGAGCGCCCACAGCGGGGACACGGTCCCCAAAGCACACCGGGGAGGGTCCTGCGACCCCACATCCAGCACAAGGGGAAGAGGGGGGGGAATGGAGGAGCCGCCGGGACGCCGCTTTACAGGGATAAGGGGAAAGGAAAGTGGGAAGTCAGAACCAAGCTGCGTTTTCCTTTTTTTAAGGCAGAAGGGGTATCGGTTTTGGTGAAATCCACACGTGGGAGGCTGGGGGGAGGTTGGAGGGGCAAACCTATCCCTGGGCACATTGGGACAGTAGCATCACACCCCCAAAGGCTTCCCAGTGGATTTTAGGGAATGCCACAAAGTGGAACTGCTACAGAGCCCCTGCTGAGCTCAGATCCTAAAAACGGCTCCCACTGGGAGCAGGGCAGAGAGCCAAAGCCTAATCAGGAGCAGGGACAGGTGGCCAGGGCAGTGTCCAAGGTCACCCTTGTCCCTGACACAATACGGGGAAGGCTCCACTGCCTCCCCCAAACCCCACGGAATGTGCCGTTAGCTCTCCCTGCACCCACCCCCAACACTCAGAGCCTGTTTGCCCTGATAGAAGTTTTATTACAGAATTTTAATGGCACTGCAGGAGTAAGATAAATCATTAGAGCCCTAAAACCCTGCCTGAAAAATAGACATTTGCCAGATCTTGATAACCCCCCTGGCTGCGGGTCTGGTCTGGAAGCAGGAAACTAGTTTTTCTTCAGTAAGAAAATATATGTTGCTAAATGAAAAATATACAGTTAGAAGAGTTACTGGCTCGCAAGCTGCTCGTCTGGGGGTGACACCTCTACCAGCTCCAGCATGTGGAACGAGGGGTCGCTCACGTGGAAAAGAGGAGGAGGTATAGTGTATATATATATTAAAAAAAACCAAAAAAAGGCAAAATAAAGGTTTGTTCGCTCGGTCCGATTACGAAATGGCCTTGGCTTCAGGCAGGAACGCTTCCCAGTACTTCACCAGCTGCAGGGAGGAGAGAGGGAGAGAGTCAGGAACCTTGAGGACGCACTTGCAGAGGGGGGTCACACTTGAGGGGTTCACAACCTGAGCCTGAACTTGGAGGTAAAACCACATCAGGGGCCACTCACCTGTTGCTGAGAGTTTAACAAGGTCTCAAGGTATTTCGTGACGTGGTTTCTGAAGTCCTTGGATTTCTCTTTCTGCAAGAGATGGGCATGAGGCTGAATCAAATACCAAAACCCTCCTGAAAGAGAAACTGCCAGGATGTTCCTGTTCCTCCTGGGGCCTCACGAGAGGACCAGCACAAGGGCCTGGGAGATGGAGGATCTTTGCCCACCCACCTTCATTTGAACAGATACCCTGTGGAGAAGCCCCCTCAGCCAAAAGCCCTCAGCAGTGCCCCAGCTCACACATGTCTGGATTTATGGATACTGCTGGACACCCAGGTGCCCCATGGCTGACCCAGGCTGGCGTCCCCGGCCGAGGGCTCCCCCAAACATACCTCAAACCGTATCACTTCCTTGCGGATGACGGCAGAAATCCGCTCAAAGTCCCTTTCATACTGTGTCACACGGGACTCCCACTGTGGAGAGAGGAAGTGTGCTGTTTCAGGGCAGGGGAAGGAACTCCTGCTCCCCTCTCCAATGGTGTCTGTAGCCACGACTGGATGTGTTAGAGGTGTTGCTGGAGCAGAGCCCGGTGTTCCGGGTCCTCTTCACCACAGGAAGTTCGGCAGGGAAATCACGGGAGGTGGGACCATGAGCAGCTCCACTCAAGGCTGACTTATCCCTTGTTGCAGCTTGGCCATAGACACCTGCCCCTCCTGCTCAGGAGGTCCTCCCCAGCCCCGACGATCCCTTCCCCAGCCCAGAAGGTCCCCTGCCGGAGCACGGAGGGTAGGAGCAGAGCAGGGATCCCATGCTCCTCATTCCCTACCTCCGAGATCTCCTCCTTGGCCTGCTGCAGCTTGTCAGGTTTGTTGGCCCACAGCAGCCTGGCCTCCATCTCCCTCTTCTTCTGCAGCATGGTCTGGGCATCCTGCCACCGCTGCCAGGTCTTCATGCGCTGGTCAAAGGCTCCCTGGAGGCAAGGAGGGGGCAGAGGTTGAGCTCTGTGCTGCCAGAGCAGCTCCAAGGGGCTCTGCTGGCAAGGAGACACTTGCCAAGGGGATACCTGAGGTGCTGGACCAAAGCTGAGCCAGAACACAGACTGGATCCTGCTCTGGAGCACCCACAGCTCCCAGTATGGACTGGCAGACAAGGGAGGTTGTGTCCTGGCCTCTGTAGCCTCCAGAAACTCCTGCTCAGAGGCAGGATGTGTTTGGGGTGGGAAGGGCTCAGCCTGCAAGACCTGCTGCTCTCTTGGGATTTGCTTCTTCCAGCCTCTGGCAGGAAAGCCAGAGCACCAGACTTGAAGACTAAGGCTCTTCCCCAGCAGGCACTTGGCAGGTCTATCTGCACCACCTGGATCACAGGTCATCAGCTCACAGCCTCAGCCTTCACCTCTGGAAGGGCTGAGGCCACTTACAAGCTGGGAACTTGCTCCACATCCCCCCTGGAGAACAGGGGGCATGGCCAGGCCTCACCCACCACAATTTTCCAACTTAACTACATGCTCACCTGGACAACCAACAAGTTTCCCTGTTCCTGGAGAAGCCATGCCATGTGTGCCCTCTGCTTGAGTTTGGAAGACCTTCTGGCATCCCTAAGCCTAAGCTGGGTACAAGGAGTAGGAGCAGTGCTTACCCTCACAACTGAGAGGAGGCGGATGTAGTCCCCCAGGAGCTCGGCCAGGATGAAGAAGTCATTGTTGGCCTGTTCGTGGTGCAGCTGTTCAATCTTCTCTTCCACCTCAGCCAGCTGGGACAGCGCCCGGGACAGGGCCGTGTTGTCCTCCGAGCTTCCCAGCATGGCCAAACTCTTGGCAAACTGGGCTGTGTTCAATGCCAGCTCTGGAAAAGGGATGAGAGTCAGGAGATGGGCTGGGGTGCACCGGGTGCTCCCCAGCCCAGGGTTCAGCCCGAGGAGTTGAATCCCAGGAGACATCAGTTGGAAGGGCCAATGCTGGCTGGGTCAGAGCCAGCAGCTTCCAGCCACAAGGAGAAGGGAAGCAGCCGAGCAGGGGGACAGGCACAGCTTTGCAGGAGTCAGTCAAAACATGCAGAGGAAGGAAAACATCCCCACTCCCTGCCAGAGGATCACTGAGAAGTAAGATCAGCTCTGCTCAGGTTTGCTACAGCAGCCTTCATTCCCACGAGAAAGGGCTAAAGGAATTGGGACTGTTCAGCCTGGAGAAGAGAAGGCTCCAGGGAGACCCTAGAGACCTTTCCAGTGTCTAAAGGGGCTCCAGGAGAGCTGGAGAGGGGCTTGGGACAAGGGCCTGGAGGGACAGGACAAGGGGGAATGGCTTCCCACTGCCAGAAGGGAGGGATAAATGGGATATTGGGAAGGAATCCTTCCCTGTGAGGGTGGTGAGGCTCTGGCCCAGGTTGGCCAGAGAAGCTGTGGCTGCCCCTGGATCCCTGGAAATGTTCAACGCCAGGTTGGACAGGGCTTGGAGCGACCCCAGAGAGTGGAAGGTGTCCCTGCCCAGGGCAGAGGGATGGAACAAGATGAGCTTTAAGGTCCCTTCCAACGCAGACCATTCTGGGATTCCATGATCCCATAGAACATGGGTTCCCTTCCACACCACCATCCCAAGCTTGTGGAGCTGGACAGAAGAATTGGGGTGACATTTTTACTTCTGTCTCCCATGATGAAGAGACTCAGAAGTGTCCCTGGGACACCCAGCACTGCTAACCCCCCTCAGGCATTGCCCAGGGTGTGACTGTCACAGTCCAAGCCCCGGAGTGCGTGGTGCTGATCCGGTCACCTTTCCGGTGGTTCACCAGGGTCTCCACCACCGCGTGCAGCTTCCGCAGCCGCTGGTCCTCACACTCCACCTCCTGCAGCTTCTCCTCAAACCACTGGAAAAGGTAAATCCGCAGCTGATTCCCACACGTGGGGCTTTCCCTGCACCCCGCACCCAAAGCTGGGGCTGGGAAGGGCACATGGCTCCGGAGCGAGGACAGGGACAGCCCAGGGTGTCCCAACACTTACTATGTCTGATTCATTCATCTTGATGGTCATTTTACTGACAGCATCTGTAGCTTTGTTGAACATCTTCAGTATTCCTGCTCCACTCAGAGTCTGGGTGCCTACTGCTCTTGGGAGCTGGAAAGGAATGGAAAAATTTGCTTTGAGATATGAAGAGATAGAGACAGGCTGGAGGGCCGGGGGGGCTCACCTGGAGAAGAGAAGGCTCCACGGAGACCTTAGAGCCCCTTCCAGTGCCTAAAGGGACTCCAAGAGAGCGGGAGAGGGACTTGGGACAAGGGCCTAGAGGGACAGGTCAAGGGTGGATGGCTTTCCACTGCCAGAGGCAGGGTTAGATGGGATATTGGGAAGAAATCCTTCCCTGTGAGGGTGGTGAGGCCCTGGTACAGGTTGTCCAGAGCAGCTGTGGCTGCCCCATCCCTGGAAGTGTCCAAGGCCAGGTTGGACAGGGCTTGGAGCAACCTGGGATAGTGGAAGGTGTCCTTGTCCATGGCAGGGGGTGGGAATGAGATGGGTTTTAAGGTCTCTTCCAATCCAAACCATTCCATGATTCCGTTTTGCCTGAGGTAACTGCTGAGTGATCTCTCCCTGCCCTTATCTCAACCCCTATGCCTTTCATTATATTTTCTCCCCCTGTCCAGCTGAGGGGATGATGGAGCAGCTTTGGTGGGTACCTGCTGTCAACCCACCACCCCAGTTCCCATTCCCACTCTAAGAGCAGAGTTTTGCAGCATCCTGCCTCCTTAACTGCTTAGGTACCATTGCCTTCAGCACTTCCAAGAAACCTGGAGCTACCTTATTCCGTGCTACTGACCTCTTCCTTTTCCAAGAACTCCCTGACGTCTGGGTCCTGCAGCATGGTTGGATGGCTGACCACTCTCCGGAGGTACCTGTGGAGAGGAACACACATCAGGAGTTGCTTTGGCAGCAGCAAACCTGGCTCTGAGCCATCAGAGTGAGCTGTGACATGCTTGGTATTTACTTTGGAACAGCAACTGGAAAGCAGGAAATCAAAGCCAACAACTGTTCTAATTCACCCACCAATCTTCCTACCTCCCCATGGACTTTGGTGATGCCACCAGGCAAGACCAGACCTCTCAGAGGTCCCTCCCTTGGTCAGGGACAGCTGTTGGGGTTGTACCTCTCGAGAGCAGCCCGACGTTTTTCTAGGAACTCTGCAGAGGAGGAATCTTCTTTCCCAACTTTCACTTTGGTCATGCCTGGCACAGAAGGAAGATGTGATTTATGAGCTGCTCTAAAACTCCACACAGAAGGTAAAGCGTTTATTACAGACTATCAAGGTGATAGTAGAGGAATCTTACAACAGGAATTAGGCCTTGGATCAGCATGAGCTACTTGGAAATTTAAACCCAAGGAGTTTTGACACAGAAAAGAGGCAAACCAGTGGTCTGAACTCAAGTGAAACAGCAATTCAGTGACACCACAGAGGTTTTACTCTACACCAAGCAGGTGTGGAAGTATCTGTGAACTCCATCAAGACTTTCAGCCCAGAGCTGCAAGTAGGAAACCAGAGCTTTGTCTGTGCCACAGAACCCAGGTTATTTTCCTTGGTTTCTCTGCAGATTCTATCAGCTCTGAGACTGCTGCAGGCCTGTCCTCAGGCACAGAGCTCACCACCAGAAGGACCTACAAGAGCTGTGAAGGCCCAGTGCTTGTGCTCTGCACCTCCACCACTCACCTATGAGGCTCTTCTCAGGCGGCGGAGGGACAATGAACCCGTTTTGGGCATGTTTCTCCGACAGCTTCTCATAGAGACCCAGAAAGTCACTGAACCTCCTTTTCACTGAGAACTGCTTGTTCCTGAACATCGGCATGCTGGTCTGGGGGGAGAGATGGGATTTGGGTCAGACATCCCCAGGGAATCTCACCCAGCACACATGGCCTTACCAGCTCTACCTGTCACTGGGATGTGGTGGGACAGCGTGAGCTCTGCAAGAGGCCAGGAGGGAACAGAGCAAGTTTTGGCCCAGGTTTTCCCTGATTTTCCTCCCAACTGTTCTCCTTGGAGCAAGCAGCATCATTAATGGCACTAAATAACTGAGCAGCTGGTAGTGTGGCCACAGGCTGCTTGGTAAGCCCTGCCTGTTGCCTAATCCCATCATCCCTGCTCCACACAGGAACAGGGACCCCCTGCAGGTCACCTAAAGCCTACAGGGGCCACCAGTGCTTCAGGATGTGTTTGCAGAGCAGGATTAAGGATAACAAGTATTCTAGTCCCCTCTTCAGTCCATGGGTTGCCTGTAGCCCAGCAGCCATGGTACAGGCAGCTGGAACAACTTTCCAGAGCCCAGAGGAGCACTCCAAAGCACTCCAGCAGCTGCAGGAGGCTCCATTTCTCTTGGAAATTGAGGGGAACGGGTCCTGACATGAAACCAGCTACAGCAGCAGCTCTGCAGCAAGTGCTGAGCTCAGGTCAGCTTAGTCTGATGCTGCCATTGGCACTGAACCTTCAGCAACAGCCCCGGTGTCTGGACGTCATTCCTGCTGCTCCCTTGAATGCAGAGAATCCCTATCAGCCAGAGCTGCAAAGAGGGAACTGGCTGAGAAAATAATGCCAGTCTCATTTCAAATAGATTCCAACCCTATTCCACAGCTAGGCTCATCCTTTGCGGATTATAACTCCTGAATCCATGGAACAAGGCATTCAGGCCTCTGTTTATTTAGGTCACTGCTGGCTTGGCTGAGGACAGACAGTCCAGCTGCCTTTATGCATGGAAAAATAATGGAGAATCAGACACAGAGGAGTTAAACATACCTGTGTTGACACTTTGTAGGCTACATAGGCATTCATGCCATCCCCTATGGAAAACAAAAACGGGATGTTGGATTCACATCAGCGCTTTCCACTATGCCCTGAACACAAGCACAAGGCTCCTGGCCTTTTCCTGCCTCGTCATTCCCAATTTTGGGTCTAACAGAGCCCTGGATTTCACATAGAACCACAGGCAGCATGCTGCCTAGACAGCTGCCCAGCAGCCACCTCCCCAACCTGTCTGCTCATCCCTCCTCACACTTCCCACGGAGCCAGCTCTGACAACTGGGCGCTTGTTGCGCCGGCAGCGTTTGGGTCGGCTCCACACTTCTGCTCAGCACCCAACAATTTGGGGCTGTGTGCCACATGAAGAGTCTATTCACAGGATGAGACAGGCTGGATGGGGCTGGATCCTGGAACACCACAGAGAGTTTGCTCCAGCTAACACAGAAATCCCCTTGTTTACCTGGTAGTTTAACCAAAGGGCATCCTCAGAGCTCCAGTGTTACCCCTAAATCTACCTCTGATTTGCACCTCCCAGCTCAGAGATCACAAGCCATGGAGTGGGAACAACCTGCCACTCGTGAGGCTGCTCCTCTGGCTGGGATCAGGTGTTCCCTTGGGTTCTCTGCATCCCAGGAATTTCCACATAGCTGCACAAGGCTCTCTGACCCCCACTTTATTTAAATAGATAGAAACCCTCTTGCTTCTCAGTTTGAAGCCAGAGCTGCTTCCCTGGCAAGCACAGCTGCTAGGGAAGGTGCCAGAGCATGGAATAATACACTTAGTTTCAGGTTAAGGGAGTTTTGCTTACCCTGTGCCAGCTCCACACAAGGCATGTCACATTTCCAGGCCCCAAGCATCCCAAAACCCCAATCCTGCCTCCCTGGCTTTCCAGAAGCTGCCTCTGCCTTGCTTGTTTTCACCCCAGGCATTTTGCTGTTCCCAGCATAATTTCTTTGAGATCCTGGAGGAAGTCTTGGAGAAGTTCCTCCAGGATCAAGTCTGTTCTTGGAGACAGCCTGACAGCCAGAGCTACAGCACAGAGGCTGGAGCTGCAGTAGGTCCCACAGCCAAGCCTGGCTCCTTTAACAGTGTTCACTCTGCAGTACAGGACAGTAACTCACCAACTTTCTCCGGGTCACTCACTCCTACAGTCAGCTCAAATTTGTCTTCCTGCTCCTCCTCCTCCAGCTGTTTGGAGCAAGCACACAGGGACAGCAAGTTAAAACCAGAAAGCCAGACCTCAACCCACCCCAAACCACTACGGTGAGCTTGTCACCCTGCCTGGGCACCTCACTCCAGCCAGGGCCATTTTATAAAGCCTTCCAGCTCCTCACTCGTGTCCAGGATACACATTCCAAGGACCCCAAACTGGATTTGTCTTTCCTACACTGCTATCTGCCCAGACTGATGCACGAACTGCTCAGCCCCAAGGTGAAACTCTGCAAAGCTCTGAGTCCCAGCTCAGGCCCCCAGGACCAGATCCACCACTTGCTATTTCAGCTTTGGAAGCAGCCTGCACTTCCACAGGAGTGGAATGTCACCAGTCTGACCTAAGCTCCACTCCAGTGGTATCAGTCCCAGACTGATACCAGTCATGGTATCCAGTATGGCAATTACAGTAATTACATCCTTTCAGGTTCATGTTTGCAACTGAGTAAACGGACAGGTTCCTGCCAAGGATAGTATGGAACCAGCAGGACAGGTAGGAAGAGCAGTTCTCACCTCTTCATAGCTCTTTGAAGGGTTTCTAGAAGAAGAACTTGCAGCTACGTCTAACGAGGGGGGAGGGTTGGATGCTTTGGCCACCTCCTTCTTCTGGTTGTTCTGCGTGCTGTCGAGGGACAGCTCCACAGTAGCATCTGTCAAGAGAAGTTTGTAAGGTCAGCCTCTCTCCTTGGGGTTTCTGGAAAGGCAATTGCAATATTCTCTGGTTCATGGGATCTCAGGAGTAACAATAGTCTTAATTAGCAAAAAAAGAAATCCATCGGGAGGACACCCGTAAGCACTGGGAAGAGCACGACTTAAAGCAGTAAGAGCATTTGATCGCTCCTGCTGGGGAACATTATGTTAATCCAATGAACTTCTTATTCCAGAAGGAGCCAGGCATCATCTCCTTGCTGTATGCTAGAGGAGCTGCACATTGGAACAGCTAAAGCCGGATTTTACCTGGCACGCAGGCCAGTCTGGGAGGAAGGTGCCTTCCCAGGCCTCTTCTCCATCCAGAGGATATAAAAACCTCCACCTCTTAGCAGAGGTCTCCAAAACTGACTCTCTGCCAGAGTTGTCCCACCATGCCAGGGCTGGGGAAGGTCTGAGCCTCCTCATTTTCACCTGTTGAGGGGTGTTGTGTTTCCAGTTCCTAGGGAACAGCCACGTCTCTACTGGAGACACTTCCTGCACTGGCATACAGGTAGGAAAAGGTGGATAATGAAAGTCTTTTAACTCTGAGGAGACACTCACCATCAAAGGTTTAAGGTAACAAAACTAAAGCAAACCAATTTTTAATCCTCTTCAACTCCCAAACAGTTATTCCTGTGGCATGATTATCCTGGACACCTGGAAGAGGATACTCCAACCTTCCCGAACACAACGCAGGCTAGAACAGGAGTTTGAGATGAGTACTTGTAATAGTCCTGAAGCTCCTAGTGGCCCAGTAAACACCCAGCAGACACAGACTCACCTGCAAATAGGTCCTGATCATCCTGCTCCACATGAACCCCGTTCTCTTTGGAAGGGCTGCTCACGGGGAGGAGAGATTCCTTTTTCGGGGCCGGGGGATTGCTCTGTGAGAGGATTAAAAGCACAAAGACACAAGGTCATTTATGCTGAGGGATGGAGGAGCAAACATGGCACTTCCTCATCACCCCACCCTGCTGCCCTTCCACCCACCCTTCAGTGTCAGCATCTTTGCCACTGTTAAGGACACCAAGTGTCACACCAAACTCCACAGCCAGTTTCCACTGATTTTTAGCAGAACAGGAGCAGCTCGCAGGTCACTGGGATGTGCCAGCCCACCAGGAAAGACCATTCTGGCTGCTGTGAGCAGCCTTGGGGACAAGGAGACAGCCCACATGAGAGCTTGTATGCCAACCAGTCCACCCCAGCAGAAAGCAGAGCTGCTCCTGCATTCCTGTTATGGAGGTCAGCATCCCAAATCATTCCTCAGTCATCCCTCATCCCAATTCACCCTTCATTTTGCAGGCAGACAGATATTCCAAGGAAGAATGGGACAGCAGTGCTATTCTGTAGGTCCTGGCAGAGAACAGAACGGGTCTTTGACAGGCAGTAAATGGAGCTCTATTAGCAGTGACTCTGGACCGACAGGCTCCTTGGCACTCTCTCCAGCAAGGAAACGCTGTCAGATCCCGCTGCTCCTGACGGAGCAAAGCAGTGCTGAGGCAGCTCCTCTTTGAGGCGGGCTCATGTCTTTGGGTGGCAAAAGAAATAGCCTTCAAAACACCCACTTGATGGTGAGTCCTCCTGTGTTTGAGGATGTTTTGTTGAGGAGGGTTCACACAGATCCTCCACTGCAGGAGCTCTTCAAGCTGGTAGACAAATCCCACTCTGCGAGGACAAAGTAGTTTTCTACCAGAACCGCTTCCCAGTTTCCCTTAAATTTAGTTCCTCAGACATGAAAGCACCACACCCTGTTCCTACTTCTCCATCTGCTGCTACAGAGGAGCTGTGGCCTTGTTTAGCTCAGCCCACGACACGACACCAGCTGTCCCAGGGCCGGAATCAGCACCCCCCAACACCACGTGTGCGGGCAGAGGTGCCCCCGTGCCAGCCTGACACTTTTTTGGGAAGAGCTGGCCCTTGGGGGCATCCCTAGAGAAGGATATGGTCATACAGGGATCCAACCTCACAGTCTACAACTTCCTCAGGAGGGGAAGAGGAGGGGCAGGCACTGATCTCTTCTCAGAGGTGACCAGTGACAGGACCCAAGGGAGTGGCCTGAAGTTGTGTCAGGGGAGGTTTAGGCTGGATATTAGAAAAAGGTTCTTCCCCCAGAGGGTGGTTGGGTGCTGGAAAGTGTCCCCAGGTCACAGCACCAAGGCTGCCAGAGCTCAAGAAGCATTTGGACAATGCTCTCAGGTACATGGTGTGACTCTTAGGGATGGTCCTGTGCAGGGCTAAGTGTTGGACTCAATGATCCTTGTGGGTCCCTTCCAACTCAGCTTATTTTGGGATTCCGTCACAGGCAGGTGAGGTCCAGCTTTAGTTATATTTGGGTCTGACCCAAACCCTTCTTTTCCGGCTACTGCATGATGTCCAAGTGCTGCTGAGCCACATGAATGTCGGCAGCTGGGCGGATCTGCCTCCCCTGCTTCCCAGAAAGTGTTTTCCTAATGTTCAAGGGCGGAGAGACAAGCAAAGCCACCATGTTGCATGGAAGAGCCAAGTATTAGTTATGACAGTGGCTTCAACAACACCACTAAGAACCTGATAAGCTGCTGCAGCTCCCCAGCCTCCCCTTCCAGTACAGGAATTCCTGTGAAATTAAATGGCATTCATCCCTTTTGGTGGGCCACAACAAGCCACCTATTACATCCTCCAGTTCTTCACCAAAGAAAGATCCTGAGAAGCTCCAGGCCATCTCCATGACCTGGTGCCTGCCAGAGGTACCAGCACCTTCCTCTTGCCTGGCCCAGGGTTGCACTTTCCCAGGTTGTTTTCCAAACACACGACCCAGCTGTTGTTTTGCCCAGAGCAGTGCCAGAGTTTCATCCTCACAAGGTCACAATCTCTCCACAACCCCCCAGATCTGGCTTGTTCCCTTATCCCAGGCCACTGGCAACACCAGCACAGCTCAAGGACACCAGGCACAAGCTGCACCAGAAGCAGAGCAGAGGTCGCTCTGGATTTGTGCAGGTGGCAGGAGAAGCTTGGCCAGGCCATTCCCAGTGGATTCACATAGTCACAGCCACACTCTGCTCAAGGCCTCCCTGGGCTGGGAAACTGCAGAATGTTCCTGGAGAGCCTCCTGCCACAGACACCAATCCCTCCTGCACTGCTGGCTGGATCAGACAGGCTGGAAAAAGCCTGGGAGAGGTGGGCAGAGGTTCCTGGAGTTCAGGGAATCAATCTCGCAGCATTACAGCCTCCAGCCTGCTGGAAGAGCTTCTCTAGCAGAGATCCTTGCTCCACGAAGATGCTGATCCTTGGGAGGCCAGCAGCTGGTTGAGGAGGGATTCAGTTTGGGAAAGCAAACTGAGGCAGTGTTTTAACTCCCCTCCTGCCTGCCTGTCACCGCCAGGAGCAAACACCAGGACAGAGCTGGCACAGAGTTAGTGTCAACAAACTTCAGCAACCTGGAATTCCTGCACAGGAGACTGTCAGAAACAAGGAAAGGTGCTGAAATCCTTCACACCTCCCCCCTCAGCGTGGAATTTGTACAGCAATGCAGCAACTGTTCGCTGAACCAATACCACCAAACCCTCCAAGACCCTCCTTCAGCCCAGTAGGGCACTGGTGAGCCCCCTCCTACTAGGCAGGGGACACTGGATGCCTCCTGTCACCTCACCCCCACTGCACTGGGGGTTCATCCCTCAATCCCAAACTGAGGGCAGCGAGCACTACACCAGCCACACCAGGACCCTCTGGATGTCGAGGGGACCAGAACTGACAATGCTGGGGGAAGGCAGACGGGGCTTCCCCCCACCGTGAAGCCTCACAAGCTGCAGAGCAAAGAGGCCGAGCTGCAGCTGCCACTATGGGATGGTTTGGGTTTGAAGGGACCTTAAAGCCCATCTTGTTCCACCCCCTGCCACGGGCAGAGACACCTTTCACTAGACCAGGTTGCTCCAAGCCCCGTCCAGCCTGGACTTGGACACCAGTTCTGCAGGACTGGCCAGGTTACAACCCCGGGGAAACGAGGAGCAGCCGAACACGAGCCCCTTCTCAACCCCACAGACACGAGAGCCACCCCCGACCTCCACCCGGCCCCCAAGAGGAGGGGGCGCTGGGCTCCCTGCAGGGACATACGCCCAGAGCCATCGCCCCCCCTTTATCTCGGGGGGCTTTGGGGTGTTTCCTCCTGTTTTCACCAAGCCCCGCTGCAGCCTGCAGACACCGGGCCCGGCCCCTCAGCGCCCCCCGGGGGGTGCTGCCGCACTCACGCTGCCAGTGAAGATGTCCTCGCCCTCCGAGTCGCTGTCAGGGGCGCCGGGCCCGGGAGGTTCAGGGAAGGGCGGCGGGCGACGCTCGGTTGGGGAGGGCGAGCGGGACCCGCGGCCGCCGCCCGACGCCATCGCCGCCGCTTCCGCCCGCGCCGGAAGCGCCCGCCGCGCCTTAACCCGCGGGGGCGGGGCCGCCGCGGCGGACGGGCTTCGGATTGGCACCGCCCCCGTCCGCCCCGCCCACCCCCGGCACGGGCGGCCAATGAGCGCCGCCGCTCGGCGCGGCTGTAGGGCGTCGCGCGGTCACCATGGAAACGGAGGGGCTGGGCCGTACCATGGAGATGATTGGGGGAGCATCGGTCCCCCGGATGGAAGTGGCTGAGCCCAGGGCTCCGTGTCCCCTCAGCGCCTCAGGCCCCAAAACAGCCCTGGTTGAGCCTCTGCCCCTCCCAAAACAACCCAGGAGGAGCCTTTGCCTCCCCAAAACATTCCAGGATGAACTACCCCCCCCCCAAACATCCCAGGATGAGCCCTGTACCCTGATAATGCCCCAGGATGAACTACATACAACCTCCAAGATATCCTGAGATGAGCCACATACCCTGAAGATGTCCTAGACTTCCCTATACCCCTCAAGACATGCCAGGATGAGCCCTGATGAGCTCCATACCTTCAAGGCATCCCAAGATTAACCCCATACTCCCCCAAAACATCCCAGGATGAGCCCCATACTGCCCCCACCAGACATCCCAGGATGAGTCCTATACCCCTCAAGACACCAAGACATCTCAGGATAAGCTCTATACCACCCGAAACATCCCACAGTACACCCCACACCCTGAAGATGTCCCAGACTGAGTCCTACACCTGCACAAGACATCTCAGGATGAGACCTATATGACCTCCAAGACTTTCCAGGATGAGCCCTATAACCCCAAAGACATCCTAAGATGAGCCTCATACCCTCCTCAGACATCCCATGGTGAGAACCATAGATCCCAAAACATCCCAGGATGAGCTCTATACCCTCAAGACAGCCCAGGATTAACCCCATACAATCTCCAAGACATCCCAGGATGAGCTACGTACCCTGAAGATGTCCCAGGCTGAGTCCTATATTCCCCAAGACATGCCAGAATGAACCCCATATACCCACCAAGACATTCCAGGATAAGCCCTATAAGTCCCAAGATGTCTCAGGATGAATCCCAGACATCCCAGGATGAGCCCCATATCCCTGTGACAGTGACAGCCCTCTCATGGTGCTGGGTCACCACCACTCCCTCGGGCCACAATCCTCTCAGGACAATGCCAGGAGGAGCCAGGCAGGGCAACAAGTGAGGCAGAGCCAGGTGAGATGCCCTGGACTTCCACTAGCTGTGGGTTAAGGAATGTAGATGAACCATATGGGGGTCCCTGACCTGCTGGACGCCCCTCATCTGAATTCCTGAGTGCTGCCCCAGGGAGAGGGTGGGAAGCACTGAGAAAGCTGCTGGGTGCTGCGAGCCCCTCAGTTATGGGAGAGTAACAAAAAGAGATGGATTTTCCTTCTTTTCCCTCAGCTGTTTCCTGCAATGAAGCAGCAAAATCCAGCATAGACCTCCATCCCCTCACACTGGAGAACTTGGTCTAGTACGTGGCTGCAGCCATGTCACACTCCCATCCTTCATCCAGGCTGGCTGCCAGGCAAGAAGCAAACAGAAAAACATAACACAGCTTATCCTCATCTGAAGGACTCTCTGGTGTCCTCCCCAATTCCTGCTATCAGGGAACAGCTGCTCATTCCCTCCTGTCTGAAATTCCCTCTGAGATTTGTAACAGCAATGTCTGTCCTTTGGCTGTCAGGTGGGACCCCACACAGGCACCCTCCTGGATTGCCTCAGTGCGTTGGGAATGAGGACAACCTGCCAGTGTCACTCGTTTGAAGTGGATGGCTAGGGATGAAACACAGCTGTCCCAAAAAACTTCCCAAGGATGAAGTATGAGGAGTATACACACCCTTTAAGATGAGCAGGAGAGGCAGCAGGATGACAAACACAACTGCCAAAAGGATCTAGAGATCCTTCCACTGGACCTTGCACTCTGAAGCAGAGGAAACCAAGCTGCCTTGATAAGCAGTGGAGATAAATCCCACCCAACCCCTCACATCCTTATTTTCTGCAAATTCCCCATCTGATGCCTGAAAGATGACCATTCAAAGTGATAGTTTCACCTACTTGGGTTGGAGCTTGGGCAGTCTGAGGATAAGACAATTTTCTGCTGCAAATCTCTTCTAAATACACACCAGACTTGGGATGTCAGGTGTAGACCTCTGGGCAGGTGGAGGTGGCCCAGTCTCAGATGTCCCATAGGACTGGGGGAAATCCCAGCATAAAGCCAGGCAGGAGCCACAAAAATTCCTGGGACCAGAAATTGAACCTGCTCAGGCCTAGATGCAGGAGTGAGAATCAGGTTGGGGTAGCCAAAATTGCTCAGAAAGATGCTTCAAGGTACTTTACTGTGGCCCTGATTGCAAGACTTAGGACTAAAGAGTCTTTGGGAGCTCATTGGAGACAAGAGCTTTATGACCCACCCATGTATGTTTAAGATCCCCCATATCCTTTCCATGTGTTCCCAGGTACCTGCACGGATCTTTTCTTCCCTGTCAGGACAACCTCTGACTCATCTTCCCCACCACATCCCTTCTCTCCCAGCCCATTCCACTCCCTGGGCACTCAACCCCCCTCTGTCCCCAGCCACATGGATCCTCTGATCCCCTCTCCAAGCACTCCCTTCTCCTCCATCCCCCTTATCCTCCTCCTGCGTACTCTGAGCATCCCCCTCTGTGCTTTTCCTTCCCCTTTACCAGATCTCCACCATTCCAGACTGGGGTCTCCATGCCAAGCAATGCCTGCAGGACCCAGCAGAAGTTGCCCACAGGAGCCAGAGGAGCTAGTTAATCACCTTTTTATTTTATATCAAGTGCTATACACAAATTCCACCCCCCCCAGGTGCTCCCAGCGCCCCTGTGCAGACCCCGAACTCGACACCACTGCCAGGTACGAAGCCAAAATAAGTTACACCCTCCCTGTGCTCCCAGGCACAGGGGCAGGGCGGGATCAGCCCTCCAGAGCTGGTCCTGCCAGTGCCCACATCACCCAGAGTGCCCTGCACCAGGGTAAATAAATGTTCACTTCCAAACTCAAAAGTCATGGCATTGGGCCCTGCCCGTTCCCAGCACCACTGGCCCCGGATCCCCTTCCCGACTTCTGGGGCTCAGCATAACATGGCAGCCTCCGATGGCAGCGGGGAGCACCTGCAGGGGAAGGATGAGGTTGGAGCATCAGGTTGTTGACCCACCCCAGAGAAGCAGGAGCAAAGGCACAAGGATCAGGTCAGCCCCATGGAGGTCTGGAGTTAAGTCCAAAGGGGGACGGAAGCAGTAAGGCCCCAATGCTGTCCCGCTCCTCCTCTCCAAGAGGATCCCCAGGAGAGGCAGGGAGCCATTCCAGGCAGTACTCACTCCATCTTGGCTTCCAGGTGGTGGACAGTCTGCTTGTCCAGGTAGCGGCAGAAGAGCGAGAGAAGGTTGCTGGGCAAGAAAAGAGGCTCCACCAGCAAGGCCTTGGGCACCTGCGACAGCTCCCGGGCCACCAGGTACACCGTGTCTGTCCTGGAGGCACCGGCACAGAGGGTGAGCACCCCATGGGCTGGCAGATCCCCCACCCCACAGCTCACACAGCCCCTCACCACGCCTCAAAGTCTCCACTCCGCGGCTCCAATGGCACATCCGATGACAGCAGCCTCTCCCCATGGCTCAGCAGGGAGTAGAGTAAGGAGATCCCAAACTGCAGGGAAGCACCAGAAGGAACATCACAGCCAGCAGTGGTGGCATCCCCAGGGACACCACAAGGCTCAGGGCCACATACCTGGTTCTTCAAGGCCATGGTGAGGGGGAGCTCAGGGCACTCAGGCAGAGGATGCGTCAGCTCCTGCAGGACCTCGATGAGTTTGCTGAAGGTCATCCCGCCCACCACCTCATTCAATGGGCTGTAGAGCAGGGGGAGAGACTGGGCAGGGCAGAGGGGAGAGCAGGAATCTGAGACCCTTCGACCCGTCACAGCCACAGCCCCATCCCAACACCTGGTGGGGATGGACACTGCCACCACAACTGCTTTAACCCCTCGTGGAGACCTTTCTCCTCCTCCCTGAAGGGAAGAGGCTCATGTCTCATATCAACCCCACAAGACAGGACCCCCCATTGCCCAGAGTACCCCCCATTGAGAGCAGAAGGGGAAGGAGGCAGCCCAGTCCATCCCTGCCCTGGCTGGAGGTGCTTGCCTCATCTAGCACATCCTTCTTCATGAGGAAGGGCAGGTGGTGAGTGATGGTCAGCAGGATCTTCTCCCCTTGCTCCCGGGTCAGGTGGGGCAGCAGCCGAGCCACGAGCTTCTTGCCCTTCCGCACACACAGCAGCTGCAGGAATTCATCCTCTGCCTCCCTGGGGATGAAGGCTCCATTGGCACAGATCCCGAGGGACCTAGGGCATCTCTATCCATCCAAGAGGACGAGCATCAGCTCCAGCGGAGGGTGAGGCTCACAGGCAGGGTCAGCACAGGCCGGGGTGACACAGCAGGCAGGATCCAACACTCCCCGTCACCCAGACCTGCTCATCCACTGCCATCTCAGATCCACAAGGACCAAGCTGTGCTGCCCACTCCCCTCAGCACAGACTCACTCCTCGCTGTTGCAAGCTCTGATTTTCAAGGCATGGTAGAGACCCTCCACTTCTTGGCTCTGCTGCTCCTGCTCCACCCCCAGGGTGAGGGACATCTTCTGCTGTGCCTCTTCCACTTCCAGCAGCTGCAGGAAGAGCTGGAGAAATGGCACACAGTAAGGAGGAAGCTTGGAACATCTTCTACCAACTGGTTACCTGGGCCCCTGCCCAGGTAGATGTCCCACTGGGAGATTCCTGGATGAAAATGGAGCACCTGGGCCATCCCACCCTGCCCTGAATCGTTGCTTGCTCACCTTCTCGATCCTGTGCAGTGCCCGCAGCCGGTGGCTCCCTGCAGCCTTCAGGAGGGGAGAAAGGAAGGCACAAGAGTTACAGCCAGTCCCAGACACCACTGCTGGCCCAGCACTGGGCCAGCTGCTCCCTGGGGATCAGAGGTGGCTTCAGGACACAGAGCAATCCCACGGAGGACCATGGGACCATGACTACCCAGAACCCCATCCCACCCCTTGGCCAGGGACAAGCTGCCACTGCTGAGGTGGGACCTCCTCCAACTGTGTGCCCCATTCCACTGCTTGGGGCAGCTCCTATAGCTGTTCCATGGTCCAGGGGGACCTCAAAGCAGCATTCCCAGCAATTCAGGGCACCAACCAGCCTGGCTTCCCCTCACCTACCTCCTCCACGAGGGCATGGTGCACAGCATCAATGGCCCGGCGAGGGCTGTAGCAGGTGGAAACAGCAACCTGGCCCAGCGAGCCGGCGATGCGCACCACTGTGAGAGGGGGGACACGGTGAGACCACGGCCACAGCCCCTCACCCAGCCCCCAACACCTGCCCCAGCCCTCACCAGAGTCATAGGTCTCCACTTTCTGGATGAACGGCGTGACCAGCTTGGGGGTGTCCAGCTTGTTGCGCCCGCCCAACAGCTCCTCCTCCGCCTGCCTGCGCTCCAGACGGTGGTAGTACCACTGCAACAACAGGTCAGGAGTCCCCTCCAACACCCTGAAGGGTTCCTCTGGCTCCCAAAGCCCAGCCCTGAGAACAAGCCACAGGTGCTGCCAGCAGGAGCTCACCTGATAGTAGTAGTCATCATCTATGTTCTCGCTCTGCAGCTGGATCATCTCCACTTTGATGACCCAGTCCTTCTCCTTGGAGGTCATCAGCCCAGCGTGAGGGTCCACTTTAGGAGACCACGGCTTCTTGGGGGAAATACTGGCACAGGAAGAGACCTCAGCCTGCTGTGACCGCCCAGAGCCCTCCCTGCACCCCACAGCTTCCCGGGGACCCCTCATACCTACCTCTGTGCCTGCCTGCCCTGCTGCTGCCGCTGTGTTAGGATCCGCTGGTGCTGGGGGTGCAGCTGCGTCATGTGGCTGGGCATGCTGCAGGGGAGACCAGACAGGGGTCGGGAAGGGCTCGGAACACCCCCAGAGCAGGGACACCCTCCAGCTGCTTTGTGGGGTCCCACCTGGACACCCCACTCTTGCTACCTGAGGTTCAGCTGGCTGTTGGCTGAGGGGCTGAAGAAGAGAGCAGGGTCCAAGGAGGGGGACATGGGCCCAAAGTGCATGGCCAGGGGCTGCAGTGGGCTGTCCATGGTGGGGGACCCGGGCTGGAAAGGGGCTGGAGACGTGTACCCTGCAGTCTGAGAGGGAGAGAGAAGCAATCAAGGGTCTGAGCCTTCCCTTCTGAGCGCCCTGGATGAGTCAGCCAGCTCTGTGCTGGCTTCTGGCTCCCATCCCCACAGGGGCCACCCTCTGGCACCACACCACACCTGCCACTGTCCCCATGCCCTGCCGCTCCAGGGCCATGGTGGTGGCTCCCAGCCCACAGCATTACCTGGTTGGAAGTGAAGAGTGGAGGGGGCCTGCGAGCTGGCGGGAAGGGCCGTGGGGGGCACGGGGAGCGAGGAGACATCAGAGGTGCCTGCTGCAGGGCAGGAGATGGGAAGTGTCACTGGGACAAGCCTGTCCTCCAGGCTGCACCTCCAGGGACAGGAGGACAGAGAAAGAGGGAATGCAAGAGCCCCCCTACAACCTGTTACCTGCTGGATGAAATGCTGGGGGAAGGACTTGGGGGACATCAGTCTCAAGTCAGGGTGCTTGAGCCGGGGAGAGTCCCCATAGCCCCTCTGCACACGGGAGCCAAGAAAGTCAAAGGCCATGTTGGTGGATGGTGGGGGCCTCTCCAGGACCTGGAGGATGGCTTTATCCTGTAGGGAGGAGGCAGCAGCAGGTGGGAACGGGGCCCAGCTGTGATCAGTTTAGTTTCCCCAGCACCAGGCAGCTCACCAAAACCTTCAGTCACTGCTCAAACAGACCATGCACCACCTGGGCTCTCACCGTGGTAGTGCAGAGCAGCCGGGAGCCCAAGGGAACACCCAGCATGGGGGTCCAAATCCCCCCAAACTCAACAGTTTTGCCTTCAAAACCAGGCTCTGCTTTGAGTGGGCACCTCCATCCACAGCCTTGGCACCCAAGACACATCCATGCACCTCCAGAGGTGTGATGGAGATTCCCCAGTCACCCCAAATCCCCTTGTAACCCTTGTCCCAGGGTAGGAGGGCCTGGCTGGCAGTACCCACCTCCAGCACATGGTGGGGTGAGACACTGCCAGGGCAGGAGCCCCACGTCCCAGGATCCATCGTCAGCTGGAAGACAGGGAGATGGTGGGCATGGGGCAAGAGGGCCAGGGGACACTGTGGGGGCTGCTCAGCCCCATCACCAGATGGGAGGGGACATTTTTACCATGTCCTCCTTGTCAAACTCTGCCCAGCAAGCACCAATCCTGCTGTCCAGCACCGCCGAGTCCTGGCTCTGAAAGGAAAGAAGAGTTACAGGTCCGTCTCCCTCCCCCAGTGCCGTCTGTGGGGCACGACCCACTGGAGTGGGGATGAAGGGGGGAGTAGGGGGACCCTCCTGTGTCACCTCCAGTGTGGGTTTGCTCTGCACGGCTCTCATCACTGCCGGGTCTCCTAGGTCATTGGGGTCCTGCTCTTCAGTCTCCAGCTCC